>NW_028113058.1:25442-247407 GCF_964234715.1 Podarcis melisellensis | reverse complement strand
TTCGCATGGTGTTTTTTGGGTGTGCACCAGAATCACCCCAAACCAAGGAAAAAGGTGTTTTGGATTCCATCTACATAAAAAGAAGATGATAAAGCTCGGATTGGGCTTCTTTCAAATTGGAGTTGTGGGGTTAGAATGCACCTTCACCGAAAAAAGGCAGACATGTTTGTTATCAGCACAAATCAAGCATAACTGTTTTAGTTCCATGTCAATAGAAATAGGACGAATAAGCGTCGATTGCTCTTTTGGTATTCATTGCCCCACAAATAGCAAAGTAAACTGTGATAAGCCTAAACAAAGCAAAAGAGGTTGTTTTGGGTTCCAGCTACATAGAAAGAAGAATCTTGGATTTCGCTTATTTCAAGTCGTGTTCTCTGGTGTTAATGCACATTAACCCAGAAATCGCAAAATTTGTGGAATGAGACGAAAATAATACAACACCGTCTTCTCGCTTCCATATGCGTAGAAAGACTATGAATAAGCTTGATTGGGCTTATTTCAATTCGCATGGTGTTTTTTGGGTGTGCACCAGAATCACCCCCAACCAAAGCAAAAAGGTGTTTTGGGTTCCAACTACATAAAGAGAAGATGATAAAGCCTTGTTTGGGCTTCTTTCAAATTGGTTCTTTTGGGGTTAGAATGCACATTCACCCACAAATCGCAGCGTGACATGCTAGTTATCAGCCAAATTCAAGCATAACTGTTTTGGTTCCATGTCAATAGAAAAAGGACGACTGAGCGTCGATTGATCTTTCGGTGTTCATTGCCCCACAAATAGCAAAGTAAACTGTGATAAGCCTAAACAAAGCAAAAGAGGTTGTTTTGGGTTCCAGCTACATAGAAAGAAGAATCTTGGATTTCGCTTATTTCGTGTTCTCTGGTGTTAATGCACATTAATCCAGAAATCGCAATATTTGTGGAATGAGACGAAAATAATACAACACCGTCTTCTCGCTTCCATATGCGTAGAAAGATGACGAATAAGCTTTTTGGGCTTATTTCAATTCGCATGGTGTTTTTTGGGTGTGCACCAGAATCACCCACAACCAAAGCAAAAATTTGTTTTGGGTTCCAATTACATAAAAAGATGATGATAAAGCTCTGTTTGGGCTTATTTCAAATTGGTGCTTTTGGGGTTAGAATGCACATTCACCCAAAAATCGCAGAGTGACATGTTTGTTAGCACAAATCAAGCATAGGTGTTTTGGTTCCATGTCAACAGAAAAAGGACGAATTAGCTTGGATTGTTCTTTCGGTGTTTATTGCCCCACAAATAGCAGAACGAAAAGTAATAAGCCTAAACAAAGCCAAACACGTTTTTTTGGGTTCCAGCTACAAAGAAAGAAGAATCTCAATTTCGCTTATTTCATTTTCTTTGGTGTTACTGCACAATGCCCTCTTTTCGCTTCCATATGCGTAGAAAGACGACGAATAAGCTTTGATTGGGCTTCTGTCAATTCGCATGGTGTTTTTTGGGTGTGCACCAGAATCACCCACAACTAAAGCAAAAAGGTGTTTGGGGTTCCAACTACATAAAAAGATGATGATAAAGCTCTGTTTGGGCTTATTTCAAATTGGAGTTGTGGGGTTAGAATGCATCTTCACTCAAAAATGGCAGACATGTTTGTTATCAGCACAAATCAAGCATAACTGTTTTAGTTCCATGTCAATAGAAAAAGGACGAATGAGCGTCGATTGCTCTTTCGGTATTCATTGCCCCACAAATAGCAAAGTAAACTGTGATAAGCCTAAACAAAGCAAAAGAGGTTGTTTTGGGTTCCAGCTACATAGAAAGAAGAATCTTGGATTTCGCTTATTTCAAGTCGTGTTCTCTGGTGTTAATGCACATTAACCCAGAAATCGCAAAATTTGTGGAATGAGACGAAAATAATACAACACCGTCTTCTCGCTTCCAGATGGGTAGAAAGACGACGAATAAGCTTTGATTGGGCTTATTTCAATTCGCATGGTGTTTTTTGGGTGTGCACCAGAATCACCCACAACTAAAGCAAAAAGGTGTTTGGGGTTCCAACTACATAAAAAGATGATGATAAAGCTCTGTTTGGGCTTATTTCAAATTGGAGTTGTGGGGTTAGAATGCATCTTCACTCAAAAATGGCAGACATGTTTGTTATCAGCACAAATCAATCATAACTGTTTTAGTTCCATGTCAATAGAAAAAGGACGAATGAGCGTCGATTGCTCTTTCGGTATTCATTGCCCCACAAATAGCAAAGTAAACTGTGATAAGCCTAAACAAAGCAAAAGAGGTTGTTTTGGGTTCCAGCTACATAGAAAGAAGAATCTTGGATTTCGCTTATTTCAAGTCGTGTTCTCTGGTGTTAATGCACATTAACCCAGAAATCGCAAAATTTGTGGAATGAGACGAAAATAATACAACACCGTCTTCTCGCTTCCAGATGGGTAGAAAGACGACGAATAAGCTTTGATTGGGCTTATTTCAATTCACATGGTGTTTTTTGGGTGTGCACCAGAATCACCCCAAACCAAAGCAAAAAAGTGTTTTGGATTCCATCTATATGATAAAGCTCGGATTGGGCTTCTTTCAAATTGGTGCTTTTGGGGTTAGAATGCACATTCACCCACCAATCGCAGCGTGACATGTTAGTTATCAGCCCAATTCAAGCATAGGTGTTTTGGTTCCATCTCAACAGAAAAAGGACGAATTAGCTTGGATTGTTCTTTCGGTGTTTATTGCCCCACAAATAGCAAAACGAAAAGTAATAAGCCTAAACAAAGCCCAACAGGTTTTTTTGGGTTCCAGCTATAAAGAAAGAAGAATCTCAATTTCGCTTATTTCGTTTTCTTTGGTGTTATTGCACATTGACCCAGAAATCAAAAAGTGTGTGTAAAGACCAAAAGAACACAATGCCCTCTTTTCGCTTCCATATGCGTAGAAAGACGACGAATAAGCTTTGATTGGGCTTATTTCAATTCGCATGGTGTCTTTTGGGTGTGCACCAGAATCACTCCCAACCAAAGCAAAAAGGTGTTTTGGGTTCCAACTACATAAAAAGATGATGATAAAGCTCTGTTTGGGCTTATTTCAAATTGGTGTTTGTGGGGTTAGAATGCACCTTCACCCAAAAATCGCAGCGTGACATGCTAGTTATCAGCACAAATCAAGCATAACTGTTTTGGTTCCATGTCAATAGAAAAAGGACGACTGAGCGTCGATTGCTCTTTCGGTGTTCATTGCCCCACAAATAGCAAAGTAAACTGTGATAAGCCTAAACAAAGCAAAAGAGGTTGTTTTGGGTTCCAGCTACATAGAAAGAAGAATCTTGGATTTCGCTTATTTCAAGTCGTGTTCTCTGGTGTTAATGCACATTAACCCAGAAATCGCAAAATTTGTGGAATGAGACGAAAATAATACAACACCGTCTTCTCGCTTCCATATGCGTAGAAAGACGACGAATAAGCTTTGATTGGGCTTATTTCAATTCGCATGGTTTTTTTTGGGTGTCCACCAGAATCACCCCCAACCAAAGCAAAAAGGTGTTTTGGGTTCCAACTACATAAAAAGAAGATGATAAAGCCTTGTTTGGGCTTCTTTCAAATTGGTTCTTTTGGGGTTAGAATGCACATTCACCCACAAATCGCAGCGTGACATGTTAGTTATCAGCCCACTTCAAGCATAACTGTTTTGGTTTCATGTCAATAGAAAAAGGACGACTGAGCGTCGATTGATCTTTCGGTGTTCATTGCCCCACAAATAGCAAAGTAAACTGTGATAAGCCTAAACAAAGCAAAAGAGGTTGTTTTGGGTTCCAGCTACATAGAAAGAAGAATCTTGGATTTCGCTTATTTCGTGTTCTCTGGTGTTAATGCACATTAATCCAGAAATCGCAATATTTGTGGAATGAGACGAAAATAATACAACACCGTCTTCTCGCTTCCATATGCGTAGAAAGATGACGAATAAGCTTTTTGGGCTTATTTCAATTCGCATGGTGTTTTCTGGGTGTGCACCAGAATCACCCCAAACCAAAGCAAAAAGGTGTTTTGGATTCCATCTACATAAAAAGAAGATGATAAAGCTCGGATTGGGCTTCTTTCAAATTGGTGTTTGTGGGGTTAGAATGCACCTTCACCCAAAAATCGCAGTGACATGTTTGTTATCAGCACAAATCAAGCATAACTGTTTTGGTTCCATGTCAATAGAAAAAGGACGAATGAGCTTCGATTGCTCTTTCGGTGTTCATTGCCCCACAAATAGGAAAGCGAACTGTGATAAGCATAAACAAAGCAAAAGAGGTTGTTTTGGGTTCCAGCTATATAGAAAGAAGAATCTTGTATTTCGCTTATTTCAAGGTGTACTTTGGTGTTAATGCACTTTGACCCAGAAATAGCCAAGTGTGTGTAAAGACCAAAATAATACAACAACGTCTTCTCGCTTCCATATGCGTGCAAAGACGACGAATAAGCTTGATTGGGCTTATTTCAATTCGCATGGTGTTTTTTGGGTGTGCACCAGAATCACCCCCAACCAAAGCAAAATGGATTCAATCTACATAAAAAGAAGATGATAAAACTCGGATTGGGCTTCTTTCAAATAGGTGCTTTTGGGGTTAGAATGCACATTCACCTACAAATCGCAGCGTGACATGTTAGTTATCAGCCCAATTCAAGCATAGGTGTTTTGGTTCCATCTCAACAGGAAAAGGACTAATTAGCTTGGATTGTTCTTTCGGTGTTTATTGCCCCACAAATAGCAAAACGAAAAGCCTAAACAAAGCCAAACAGGTTTTTTTGGGTTCCAGCTACAAAGAAAGAAGAATCTCAATTTCGCTTATTTCGTTTTCTTGGGTGTTATTGCACATTAACCCAGAAATCGCAAAGTGTGTAAAGACCAAAAGTACACAATGCCCTATTTTCGCTTCCATATGCGTAGAAAGACGACGAATAATCTTTGATTGGGCTTCTTTCAATTCGCATGGTGTTTTTTGGGTGTGCACCAGAATCACCCACAACCAAAGCAAAAATTTGTTTTGGGTTCCAACTACATAAAAAGATGATGATAAAGCTCTGTTTGGGCTTATTTCAAATTGGTGCTTTTGGGGTTAGAATGCACATTCACCCAAAAATCGCAGAGTGACATGTTTGTTAGCACAAATCAAGCATAGGTGTTTTGGTTCCATGTCAACAGAAAAAGGACGAATTAGCTTGGATTGTTCTTTCGGTGTTTATTGCCCCACAAATAGCAGAACGAAAAGTAATAAGCCTAAACAAAGCCAAACACGTTTTTTTGGGTTCCAGCTACAAAGAAAGAAGAATCTCAATTTCGCTTATTTCATTTTCTTTGGTGTTACTGCACAATGCCCTCTTTTCGCTTCCATATGCGTAGAAAGACGACGAATAAGCTTTGATTGGGCTTATTTCAATTCGCATGGTGTCTTTTGGGTGTGCACCAGAATCACCCCCAACCAAAGCAAAAAGGTGTTTTGGGTTCCAACTACATAAAAAGATGATGATAAAGCTCTGTTTGGGCTTATTCCAAATTGGTGTTTGTGGGGTTAGAATGCACCTTCACCCAAAAATCGCAGAGTAACATGTTTGTTATCAGCACAAATCAAGCATAACTGTTTTGGTTCCATGTCAATAGAAAAAGGACGACTGAGCGTCGATTGCTCTTTTGGTGTTCATTGCCCCACAAATAGCAAAGTAAACTGTGATAAGCCTAAACAAAGCAAAAGAGGTTGTTTTGGGTTCCAGCTACATAGAAAGAAGAATCTTGGATTTCGCTTATTTCGTGTTCTCTGGTGTTAATGCACATTAACCCAGAAATCGCAAAATTTGTGGAATGAGACGAAAATAATACAACACCGTCTTCTCGCTTCCATATGCGTAGAAAGACGACGAATAAGCTTTTTGGGCTTATTTCAATTCGCATGGTGTTTTTTGGGTCTGCACCAGAATCACCCCAAACCAAAGCAAAAAGGGGTTTTGGATTCCATCTACATAAAAAGAAGATGATAAAACTCGGATTGGGCTTCTTTCAAATTGGTGTTGTGGGGTTAGAATGCACCTTCACCCAAAAATCGCAGAGTGACATGTTTGTTAGCACAAATCAAGCATAACTGTTTTGTTTCCATGTCAATAGAAAAAGGACGAATGAGCTTCGATTGCTCTTTCGGTGTTCATTGCCCCACAAATAGCAAAGTGAACTGTGATAAGCCTAAACAAAGCAAAAGAGGTTGTTTTGGGTTCCAGCTACATTCTTCTGGGTTCCAGAAGAATCTTGGATTTCGCTTATTTCAAGGTGTTCTTTGGTGTTAATGCACTTTGACCCAGAAATAGCAAAGTGTGTGTAAAGACCAAAATAATACAACAACGTCTTCTCGCTTACATATGCGTAGAAAGACGACGAATAATCTTTGATTGGGCTTATATCAATTCGCATGGTGTTTTTTGGGTGTGCACCAGAATCACCCACAACCAAAGCAAAAAGTTATTTTGGGTTCCAACTACATAAAAAGATGATGATAAAGCTCTGTTTGGGCTTATTTCAAATTGGTGCTTTTGGGGTTAGAATGCACATTCACCCAAAAATCGCAGAGTGACATGTTTGTTAGCACAAATCAAGCATAGGTGTTTTGGTTCCATGTCAACAGAAAAAGGACGAATTAGCTTGGATTGTTCTTTCGGTGTTTATTGCTCCACAAATAGCAGAACGAAAAGTAATAAGCCTAAACAAAGCCAAACACGTTTTTTTGGGTTCCAGCTACAAAGAAAGAAGAATCTCAATTTCGCTTATTTCATTTTCTTTGGTGTTACTGCACAATGCCCTCTTTTCGCTTCCATATGCGTAGAAAGACGACGAATAAGCTTTGATAGGGCTTATTTCAATTCGCATGGTGTCTTTTGGGTGTGCACCAGAATTACCCCCAACCAAAGCAAAAAGGTGTTTTGGGTTCCAACTACATAAAAAGATAAAGCTCTGTTTGGGCTTATTTCAAATTGGTGTTTGTGGGGTTAGAATGCACCTTCACCCAAAAATCGCAGAGTGACATGTTTGTTATCAGCACAAATCAAGCATAACTCTTTTGGTTCCATGTCAATAGAAAAAGGACGACTGAGCGTCGATTGCTCTTTTGGTGTTCATTGCCCCACAAATAGCAAAGTAAACTGTGATAAGCCTAAACAAAGCAAAAGAGGTTGTTTTGGGTTCCAGCTACATAGAAAGAAGAATCTTGGATTTCGCTTGTTTCAAGTCGTGTTCTCTGGTGTTAATGCACATTAACCCAGAAATCGCAAAATTTGTGGAATGAGACGAAAATAATACAACACCGTCTTCTCGCTTCCATATGCGTAGAAAGACGACGAATAAGCTTTGATTGGGCTTATTTCAATTCGCATGGTGTTTTTTGGGTGTGCACCAGAATCACCCCAAACCAAGGAAAAAGGTGTTTTGGATTCCATCTACATAAAAAGAAGATGATAAAGCTCGGATTGGGCTTCTTTCAAATTGGAGTTGTGGGGTTAGAATGCACCTTCACCCAAAAATGGCAGACATGTTTGTTATCAGCACAAATCAAGCATAACTGTTTTAGTTCCATGTCAATAGAAAAAGGACGAATGAGCGTCGATTGCTCTTTCGGTATTCATTGCCCCACAAATAGCAAAGTAAACTGTGATAAGCCTAAACAAAGCAAAAGAAGTTGTTTTGGGTTCCAGCTACATAGAAAGAAGAATCTTGGATTTCGCTTATTTCAAGTCGTGTTCTCTGGTGTTAATGCACATTAACCCAGAAATCGCAAAATTTGTGGAATGAGACGAAAATAATACAACACCGTCTTCTCGCTTCCAGATGCGTAGAAAGACGACGAATAAGCTTTGATTGGGCTTATTTCAATTCGCATGGTGTTTTTTGGGTGTGCACCAGAATCACCCCAAACCACAGCAAAAAATGTTTTGGATTCCATCTACATGATAAAGCTCGGATTGGGCTTCTTTCAAATTGGTGCTTTTGGGGTTAGAATGCACATTCACCCACCAATCGCAGCGTGACATGTTAGTTATCAGCCCAATTCAAGCATAGGTGTTTTGGTTCCATCTCAACAGAAAAAGGACGAATTAGCTTGGATTGTTCTTTCGGTGTTTATTGCCCCACAAATAGCAAAACGAAAAGTAATAAGCCTAAACAAAGCCAAACAGGTTTTTTTGGGTTCCAGCTACAAAGAAAGAAGAATCTCAATTTCGCTTATTTCGTTTTCTTTGGTGTTATTGCACATTGACCCAGAAATCAAAAAGTGTGTGTAAAGACCAAAAGAACACAATGCCCTCTTTTCGCTTCCATATGCGTAGAAAGACGACGAATAAGCTTTGATTGGGCTTATTTCAATTCGCATGGTGTCTTTTGGGTGTGCACCAGAATCACCCCCAACCAAAGCAAAAAGGTGTTTTGGGTTCCAACGACATAAAAAGATGATGATAAAGCTCTGTTTGGGCTTATTTCAAATTGGTGCTTTTGGGGTTAGAATGCACATTCACCCAAAAATCGCAGAGTGACATGTTTGTTAGCACAAATCAAGCATAGGTGTTTTGGTTCCATGTCAACAGAAAAAGGACGAATTAGCTTGGATTGTTCTTTCGGTGTTTATTGCCCCACAAATAGCAGAACGAAAAGTAATAAGCCTAAACAAAGCCAAACACGTTTTTTTGGGTTCCAGCTACAAAGAAAGAAGAATCTCAATTTCGCTTATTTCATTTTCTTTGGTGTTACTGCACAATGCCCTCTTTTCGCTTCCATATGCGTAGAAAGACGACGAATAAGCTTTGATTGGGCTTATTTCAATTCGCATGGTGTCTTTTGGGTGTGCACCAGAATTACCCCCAACCAAAGCAAAAAGGTGTTTTGGGTTCCAACTACATAAAAAGATAAAGCTCTGTTTGGGCTTATTTCAAATTGGTGTTTGTGGGGTTAGAATGCACCTTCACCCAAAAATCGCAGAGTGACATGTTTGTTATCAGCACAAATCAAGCATAACTGTTCTGGTTCCATGTCAATAGAAAAAGGACGACTGAGCGTCGATTGCTCTTTTGGTGTTCATTGCCCCACAAATAGCAAAGTAAACTGTGATAAGCCTAAACAAAGCAAAAGAGGTTGTTTTGGGTTCCAGCTACATAGAAAGAAGAATCTTGGATTTCGCTTGTTTCAAGTCGTGTTCTCTGGTGTTAATGCACATTAACCCAGAAATCGCAAAAATTGTGGAATGAGAAGAAAATAATACAACACCGTCTTCTCGCTTCCATATGCGTAGAAAGACGACGAATAAGCTTTGATTGGGCTTATTTCAATTCGCATGGTGTTTTTTGGGTGTGCACCAGAATCACCCCAAACCAAGGAAAAAGGTGTTTTGGATTCCATCTACATAAAAAGAAGATGATAAAGCTCGGATTGGGCTTCTTTCAAATTGGAGTTGTGGGGTTAGAATGCACCTTCACCCAAAAATGGCAGACATGTTTGTTATCAGCACAAATCAAGCATAACTGTTTTAGTTCCATGTCAATAGAAAAAGGACGAATGAGCGTCGATTGCTCTTTCGGCATTCATTGCCCCACAAATAGCAAAGTAAACTGTGATAAGCCTAAACAAAGCAAAAGAAGTTGTTTTGGGTTCCAGCTACATAGAAAGAAGAATCTTGGATTTCGCTTATTTCAAGTCGTGTTCTCTGGTGTTAATGCACATTAACCCAGAAATCACAAAATTTGTGGAATGAGACGAAAATAATACAACACCGTCTTCTCGCTTCCAGATGCGTAGAAAGACGACGAATAAGCTTTGATTGGGCTTATTTCAATTCGCATGGTGTTTTTTGGGTGTGCACCAGAATCACCCCAAACCACAGCAAAAAATGTTTTGGATTCCATCTACATGATAAAGCTCGGATTGGGCTTCTTTCAAATTGGTGCTTTTGGGGTTAGAATGCACATTCACCCACCAATCGCAGCGTGACATGTTAGTTATCAGCCCAATTCAAGCATAGGTGTTTTGGTTCCATCTCAACAGAAAAAGGACGAATTAGCTTGGATTGTTCTTTCGGTGTTTATTGCCCCACAAATAGCAAAACGAAAAGTAATAAGCCTAAACAAAGCCAAACAGGTTTTTTTGGGTTCCAGCTACAAAGAAAGAAGAATCTCAATTTCGCTTATTTCGTTTTCTTTGGTGTTATTGCACATTGACCCAGAAATCAAAAAGTGTGTGTAAAGACCAAAAGAACACAATGCCCTCTTTTCGCTTCCATATGCGTAGAAAGACGACGAATAAGCTTTGATTGGGCTTATTTCAATTCGCATGGTGTTTTTTGGGTGTGCACCAGAATCACCCCAAACCAAAGCAAAAAAGTGTTTTGGATTCCATCTATATGATAAAGCTCTGTTTGGGCTTATTTCAAATTGGTGCTTTTGGGGTTAGAATGCACATTCACCCACAAATCGCAGCGTGACATGTTAGTTATCAGCCCAATTCAAGCATAGGTGTTTTGGTTCCATCTCAACAGAAAAAGGACGAATTAGCTTGGATTGTTCTTTCGGTGTTTATTGCCCCACAAATAGCAAAACGAAAAGTAATAAGCCTAAACAAAGCCAAACAGGTTTTTTTGGGTTCCAGCTACAAAGAAAGAAGAATCTCAATTTCGCTTATTTCGTTTTCTTTGGTGTTATTGCACATTGACCCAGAAATCAAAAAGTGTGTGTAAAGACCAAAAGAACACAATGCCCTCTTTTCGCTTCCATATGCGTAGAAAGACGACGAATAAGCTTTGATTGGGCTTATTTCAATTCGCATGGTGTCTTTTGGGTGTGCACCAGAATCACCCCCAACCAAAGCAAAAAGGTGTTTTGGGTTCCAACGACATAAAAAGATGATGATAAAGCTCTGTTTGGGCTTATTTCAAATTGGTGCTTTTGGGGTTAGAATGCACATTCACCCAAAAATCGCAGAGTGACATGTTTGTTAGCACAAATCAAGCATAGGTGTTTTGGTTCCATGTCAACAGAAAAAGGACGAATTAGCTTGGATTGTTCTTTCGGTGTTTATTGCCCCACAAATAGCAGAACGAAAAGTATTAAGCCTAAACAAAGCCAAACACGTTTTTTTGGGTTCCAGCTACAAAGAAAGAAGAATCTCAATTTCGCTTATTTCATTTTCTTTGGTGTTACTGCACAATGCCCTCTTTTCGCTTCCATATGCGTAGAAAGACGACGAATAAGCTTTGATAGGGCTTATTTCAATTCGCATGGTGTCTTTTGGGTGTGCACCAGAATTACCCCCAACCAAAGCAAAAAGGTGTTTTGGGTTCCAACTACATAAAAAGATAAAGCTCTGTTTGGGCTTATTTCAAATTGGTGTTTGTGGGGTTAGAATGCACCTTCACCCAAAAATCGCAGAGTGACATGTTTGTTATCAGCACAAATCAAGCATAACTGTTTTGGTTCCATGTCAATAGAAAAAGGACGACTGAGCGTCGATTGCTCTTTTGGTGTTCATTGCCCCACAAATAGCAAAGTAAACTGTGATAAGCCTAAACAAAGCAAAAGAGGTTGTTTTGGGTTCCAGCTACATAGAAAGAAGAATCTTGGATTTCGCTTGTTTCAAGTCGTGTTCTCTGGTGTTAATGCACATTAACCCAGAAATCGCAAAAATTGTGGAATGAGACGAAAATAATACAACACCGTCTTCTCGCTTCCATATGCGTAGAAAGACGACGAATAAGCTTTGATTGGGCTTATTTCAATTCGCATGGTGTTTTTTGGGTGTGCACCAGAATCACCCCAAACCAAGGAAAAAGGTGTTTTGGATTCCATCTACATAAAAAGAAGATGATAAAGCTCGGATTGGGCTTCTTTCAAATTGGAGTTGTGGGGTTAGAATGCACCTTCACCGAAAAAAGGCAGACATGTTTGTTATCAGCACAAATCAAGCATAACTGTTTTAGTTCCATGTCAATAGAAATAGGACGAATAAGCGTCGATTGCTCTTTTGGTATTCATTGCCCCACAAATAGCAAAGTAAACTGTGATAAGCCTAAACAAAGCAAAAGAGGTTGTTTTGGGTTCCAGCTACATAGAAAGAAGAATCTTGGATTTCGCTTATTTCAAGTCGTGTTCTCTGGTGTTAATGCACATTAACCCAGAAATCGCAAAATTTGTGGAATGAGACGAAAATAATACAACACCGTCTTCTCGCTTCCATATGCGTAGAAAGACTATGAATAAGCTTGATTGGGCTTATTTCAATTCGCATGGTGTTTTTTGGGTGTGCACCAGAATCACCCCCAACCAAAGCAAAAAGGTGTTTTGGGTTCCAACTACATAAAGAGAAGATGATAAAGCCTTGTTTGGGCTTCTTTCAAATTGGTTCTTTTGGGGTTAGAATGCACATTCACCCACAAATCGCAGCGTGACATGCTAGTTATCAGCCCAATTCAAGCATAACTGTTTTGGTTCCATGTCAATAGAAAAAGGACGACTGAGCGTCGATTGATCTTTCGGTGTTCATTGCCCCACAAATAGCAAAGTAAACTGTGATAAGCCTAAACAAAGCAAAAGAGGTTGTTTTGGGTTCCAGCTACATAGAAAGAAGAATCTTGGATTTCGCTTATTTCGTGTTCTCTGGTGTTAATGCACATTAATCCAGAAATCGCAATATTTGTGGAATGAGACGAAAATAATACAACACCGTCTTCTCGCTTCCATATGCGTAGAAAGATGACGAATAAGCTTTTTGGGCTTATTTCAATTCGCATGGTGTTTTTTGGGTGTGCACCAGAATCACCCACAACCAAAGCAAAAATTTGTTTTGGGTTCCAATTACATAAAAAGATGATGATAAAGCTCTGTTTGGGCTTATTTCAAATTGGTGCTTTTGGGGTTAGAATGCACATTCACCCAAAAATCGCAGAGTGACATGTTTGTTAGCACAAATCAAGCATAGGTGTTTTGGTTCCATGTCAACAGAAAAAGGACGAATTAGCTTGGATTGTTCTTTCGGTGTTTATTGCCCCACAAATAGCAGAACGAAAAGTAATAAGCCTAAACAAAGCCAAACACGTTTTTTTGGGTTCCAGCTACAAAGAAAGAAGAATCTCAATTTCGCTTATTTCATTTTCTTTGGTGTTACTGCACAATGCCCTCTTTTCGCTTCCATATGCGTAGAAAGACGACGAATAAGCTTTGATTGGGCTTCTGTCAATTCGCATGGTGTTTTTTGGGTGTGCACCAGAATCACCCACAACTAAAGCAAAAAGGTGTTTGGGGTTCCAACTACATAAAAAGATGATGATAAAGCTCTGTTTGGGCTTATTTCAAATTGGAGTTGTGGGGTTAGAATGCATCTTCACTCAAAAATGGCAGACATGTTTGTTATCAGCACAAATCAAGCATAACTGTTTTAGTTCCATGTCAATAGAAAAAGGACGAATGAGCGTCGATTGCTCTTTCGGTATTCATTGCCCCACAAATAGCAAAGTAAACTGTGATAAGCCTAAACAAAGCAAAAGAGGTTGTTTTGGGTTCCAGCTACATAGAAAGAAGAATCTTGGATTTCGCTTATTTCAAGTCGTGTTCTCTGGTGTTAATGCACATTAACCCAGAAATCGCAAAATTTGTGGAATGAGACGAAAATAATACAACACCGTCTTCTCGCTTCCAGATGGGTAGAAAGACGACGAATAAGCTTTGATTGGGCTTATTTCAATTCGCATGGTGTTTTTTGGGTGTGCACCAGAATCACCCACAACTAAAGCAAAAAGGTGTTTGGGGTTCCAACTACATAAAAAGATGATGATAAAGCTCTGTTTGGGCTTATTTCAAATTGGAGTTGTGGGGTTAGAATGCATCTTCACTCAAAAATGGCAGACATGTTTGTTATCAGCACAAATCAATCATAACTGTTTTAGTTCCATGTCAATAGAAAAAGGACGAATGAGCGTCGATTGCTCTTTCGGTATTCATTGCCCCACAAATAGCAAAGTAAACTGTGATAAGCCTAAACAAAGCAAAAGAGGTTGTTTTGGGTTCCAGCTACATAGAAAGAAGAATCTTGGATTTCGCTTATTTCAAGTCGTGTTCTCTGGTGTTAATGCACATTAACCCAGAAATCGCAAAATTTGTGGAATGAGACGAAAATAATACAACACCGTCTTCTCGCTTCCAGATGGGTAGAAAGACGACGAATAAGCTTTGATTGGGCTTATTTCAATTCACATGGTGTTTTTTGGGTGTGCACCAGAATCACCCCAAACCAAAGCAAAAAAGTGTTTTGGATTCCATCTATATGATAAAGCTCGGATTGGGCTTCTTTCAAATTGGTGCTTTTGGGGTTAGAATGCACATTCACCCACCAATCGCAGCGTGACATGTTAGTTATCAGCCCAATTCAAGCATAGGTGTTTTGGTTCCATCTCAACAGAAAAAGGACGAATTAGCTTGGATTGTTCTTTCGGTGTTTATTGCCCCACAAATAGCAAAACGAAAAGTAATAAGCCTAAACAAAGCCCAACAGGTTTTTTTGGGTTCCAGCTATAAAGAAAGAAGAATCTCAATTTCGCTTATTTCGTTTTCTTTGGTGTTATTGCACATTGACCCAGAAATCAAAAAGTGTGTGTAAAGACCAAAAGAACACAATGCCCTCTTTTCGCTTCCATATGCGTAGAAAGACGACGAATAAGCTTTGATTGGGCTTATTTCAATTCGCATGGTGTCTTTTGGGTGTGCACCAGAATCACTCCCAACCAAAGCAAAAAGGTGTTTTGGGTTCCAACTACATAAAAAGATGATGATAAAGCTCTGTTTGGGCTTATTTCAAATTGGTGTTTGTGGGGTTAGAATGCACCTTCACCCAAAAATCGCAGCGTGACATGCTAGTTATCAGCACAAATCAAGCATAACTGTTTTGGTTCCATGTCAATAGAAAAAGGACGACTGAGCGTCGATTGCTCTTTCGGTGTTCATTGCCCCACAAATAGCAAAGTAAACTGTGATAAGCCTAAACAAAGCAAAAGAGGTTGTTTTGGGTTCCAGCTACATAGAAAGAAGAATCTTGGATTTCGCTTATTTCAAGTCGTGTTCTCTGGTGTTAATGCACATTAACCCAGAAATCGCAAAATTTGTGGAATGAGACGAAAATAATACAACACCGTCTTCTCGCTTCCATATGCGTAGAAAGACGACGAATAAGCTTTGATTGGGCTTATTTCAATTCGCATGGTTTTTTTTGGGTGTCCACCAGAATCACCCCCAACCAAAGCAAAAAGGTGTTTTGGGTTCCAACTACATAAAAAGAAGATGATAAAGCCTTGTTTGGGCTTCTTTCAAATTGGTTCTTTTGGGGTTAGAATGCACATTCACCCACAAATCGCAGCGTGACATGTTAGTTATCAGCCCACTTCAAGCATAACTGTTTTGGTTTCATGTCAATAGAAAAAGGACGACTGAGCGTCGATTGATCTTTCGGTGTTCATTGCCCCACAAATAGCAAAGTAAACTGTGATAAGCCTAAACAAAGCAAAAGAGGTTGTTTTGGGTTCCAGCTACATAGAAAGAAGAATCTTGGATTTCGCTTATTTCGTGTTCTCTGGTGTTAATGCACATTAATCCAGAAATCGCAATATTTGTGGAATGAGACGAAAATAATACAACACCGTCTTCTCGCTTCCATATGCGTAGAAAGATGACGAATAAGCTTTTTGGGCTTATTTCAATTCGCATGGTGTTTTCTGGGTGTGCACCAGAATCACCCCAAACCAAAGCAAAAAGGTGTTTTGGATTCCATCTACATAAAAAGAAGATGATAAAGCTCGGATTGGGCTTCTTTCAAATTGGTGTTTGTGGGGTTAGAATGCACCTTCACCCAAAAATCGCAGTGACATGTTTGTTATCAGCACAAATCAAGCATAACTGTTTTGGTTCCATGTCAATAGAAAAAGGACGAATGAGCTTCGATTGCTCTTTCGGTGTTCATTGCCCCACAAATAGGAAAGCGAACTGTGATAAGCATAAACAAAGCAAAAGAGGTTGTTTTGGGTTCCAGCTATATAGAAAGAAGAATCTTGTATTTCGCTTATTTCAAGGTGTACTTTGGTGTTAATGCACTTTGACCCAGAAATAGCCAAGTGTGTGTAAAGACCAAAATAATACAACAACGTCTTCTCGCTTCCATATGCGTGCAAAGACGACGAATAAGCTTGATTGGGCTTATTTCAATTCGCATGGTGTTTTTTGGGTGTGCACCAGAATCACCCCCAACCAAAGCAAAATGGATTCAATCTACATAAAAAGAAGATGATAAAACTCGGATTGGGCTTCTTTCAAATAGGTGCTTTTGGGGTTAGAATGCACATTCACCTACAAATCGCAGCGTGACATGTTAGTTATCAGCCCAATTCAAGCATAGGTGTTTTGGTTCCATCTCAACAGGAAAAGGACTAATTAGCTTGGATTGTTCTTTCGGTGTTTATTGCCCCACAAATAGCAAAACGAAAAGCCTAAACAAAGCCAAACAGGTTTTTTTGGGTTCCAGCTACAAAGAAAGAAGAATCTCAATTTCGCTTATTTCGTTTTCTTGGGTGTTATTGCACATTAACCCAGAAATCGCAAAGTGTGTAAAGACCAAAAGTACACAATGCCCTATTTTCGCTTCCATATGCGTAGAAAGACGACGAATAATCTTTGATTGGGCTTCTTTCAATTCGCATGGTGTTTTTTGGGTGTGCACCAGAATCACCCACAACCAAAGCAAAAATTTGTTTTGGGTTCCAACTACATAAAAAGATGATGATAAAGCTCTGTTTGGGCTTATTTCAAATTGGTGCTTTTGGGGTTAGAATGCACATTCACCCAAAAATCGCAGAGTGACATGTTTGTTAGCACAAATCAAGCATAGGTGTTTTGGTTCCATGTCAACAGAAAAAGGACGAATTAGCTTGGATTGTTCTTTCGGTGTTTATTGCCCCACAAATAGCAGAACGAAAAGTAATAAGCCTAAACAAAGCCAAACACGTTTTTTTGGGTTCCAGCTACAAAGAAAGAAGAATCTCAATTTCGCTTATTTCATTTTCTTTGGTGTTACTGCACAATGCCCTCTTTTCGCTTCCATATGCGTAGAAAGACGACGAATAAGCTTTGATTGGGCTTATTTCAATTCGCATGGTGTCTTTTGGGTGTGCACCAGAATCACCCCCAACCAAAGCAAAAAGGTGTTTTGGGTTCCAACTACATAAAAAGATGATGATAAAGCTCTGTTTGGGCTTATTCCAAATTGGTGTTTGTGGGGTTAGAATGCACCTTCACCCAAAAATCGCAGAGTAACATGTTTGTTATCAGCACAAATCAAGCATAACTGTTTTGGTTCCATGTCAATAGAAAAAGGACGACTGAGCGTCGATTGCTCTTTTGGTGTTCATTGCCCCACAAATAGCAAAGTAAACTGTGATAAGCCTAAACAAAGCAAAAGAGGTTGTTTTGGGTTCCAGCTACATAGAAAGAAGAATCTTGGATTTCGCTTATTTCGTGTTCTCTGGTGTTAATGCACATTAACCCAGAAATCGCAAAATTTGTGGAATGAGACGAAAATAATACAACACCGTCTTCTCGCTTCCATATGCGTAGAAAGACGACGAATAAGCTTTTTGGGCTTATTTCAATTCGCATGGTGTTTTTTGGGTCTGCACCAGAATCACCCCAAACCAAAGCAAAAAGGGGTTTTGGATTCCATCTACATAAAAAGAAGATGATAAAACTCGGATTGGGCTTCTTTCAAATTGGTGTTGTGGGGTTAGAATGCACCTTCACCCAAAAATCGCAGAGTGACATGTTTGTTAGCACAAATCAAGCATAACTGTTTTGTTTCCATGTCAATAGAAAAAGGACGAATGAGCTTCGATTGCTCTTTCGGTGTTCATTGCCCCACAAATAGCAAAGTGAACTGTGATAAGCCTAAACAAAGCAAAAGAGGTTGTTTTGGGTTCCAGCTACATTCTTCTGGGTTCCAGAAGAATCTTGGATTTCGCTTATTTCAAGGTGTTCTTTGGTGTTAATGCACTTTGACCCAGAAATAGCAAAGTGTGTGTAAAGACCAAAATAATACAACAACGTCTTCTCGCTTACATATGCGTAGAAAGACGACGAATAATCTTTGATTGGGCTTATATCAATTCGCATGGTGTTTTTTGGGTGTGCACCAGAATCACCCACAACCAAAGCAAAAAGTTATTTTGGGTTCCAACTACATAAAAAGATGATGATAAAGCTCTGTTTGGGCTTATTTCAAATTGGTGCTTTTGGGGTTAGAATGCACATTCACCCAAAAATCGCAGAGTGACATGTTTGTTAGCACAAATCAAGCATAGGTGTTTTGGTTCCATGTCAACAGAAAAAGGACGAATTAGCTTGGATTGTTCTTTCGGTGTTTATTGCCCCACAAATAGCAGAACGAAAAGTAATAAGCCTAAACAAAGCCAAACAGGTTTTTTTTGGGTTCCAGCTACAAAGAAAGAAGAATCTTGGATTTCGCTTATTTCGTGTTCTCTGGTGTTAATGCACATTAACCGCAATATTTGTGGAATGAGACGAAAATAATACAACACCGTCTTCTCGCTTCCATATGCGTAGAAAGACTATGAATAAGCTTGATTGGGCTTATTTCAATTCGCATGGTGTTTTTTGGGTGTGCACCAGAATCACCCCAAACCAAAGCAAAAAGGTGTTTTGGATTCCATCTACATAAAAAGAAGATGATAAAACTCGGATTGGGCTTCTTTCTAATTGGTGTTTGGGGTTAGAATGCACATTCACCCACAAATCGCAGAGTGACATGTTAGTTATCAGCCCAAATCAAGCATAGGTGTTTTGGTTCCATCTCAACAGAAGAAGGACGAATTAGCTTGGATTGTTCTTTCGGTGTTTATTGCCCCACTAATAGCAAAACGAAAAGTAATAAGCCTAAACAAAGCCAAACAGGTTTTTTTTGGGTTCCAGCTACAAAGAAAGAAGAATCTCAATTTCGCTTATTTCGTGATCTTTGGTTTTACTGCACATTGACCCAGAAATCACAAAGTGTGTGTAAAGACCAAAAAAACACAATGCCCTCTTTTAGCTTCCATATGCGTAGAAAGACGACGAATAAGCTTTGATTGGGCTTATTTCAATTCGCATGGTGTTTTTTGGGTGTGCACCAGAATCACCCCCAACCAAAGCAAAAAGGTGTTTTGGGTTCCAACTACATAAAAAGAAGATGATAAAGCCTTGTTTGGGCTTCTTTCAAATTGGTTCTTTTGGGGTTAGAATGCACATTCACCCACAAATCGCAGCGTGACATGTTAGTTATCAGCCCACTTCAAGCATAACTGTTTTGGTTTCATGTCAATAGAAAAAGGACGACTGAGCGTCGATTGATCTTTCGGTGTTCATTGCCCCACAAATAGCAAAGTAAACTGTGATAAGCCTAAACAAAGCAAAAGAGGTTGTTTTGGGTTCCAGCTACATAGAAAGAAGAATCTTGGATTTCGCTTATTTCGTGTTCTCTGGTGTTAATGCACATTAATCCAGAAATCGCAATATTTGTGGAATGAGACGAAAATAATACAACACCGTCTTCTCGCTTCCATATGCGTAGAAAGATGACGAATAAGCTTTTTGGGCTTATTTCAATTCGCATGGTGTTTTTTGGGTGTGCACCAGAATCACCCCAAACCAAAGCAAAAAGGTGTTTTGGATTCCATCTACATAAAAAGAAGATGATAAAGCTCGGATTGGGCTTCTTTCAAATTGGTGTTTGTGGGGTTAGAATGCACCTTCACCCAAAAATCGCAGTGACATGTTTGTTATCAGCACAAATCAAGCATAACTGTTTTGGTTCCATGTCAATAGAAAAAGGACGAATGAGCTTCGATTGCTCTTTCGGTGTTCATTGCCCCACAAATAGGAAAGCGAACTGTGATAAGCATAAACAAAGCAAAAGAGGTTGTTTTGGGTTCCAGCTATATAGAAAGAAGAATCTTGTATTTCGCTTATTTCAAGGTGTACTTTGGTGTTAATGCACTTTGACCCAGAAATAGCCAAGTGTGTGTAAAGACCAAAATAATACAACAACGTCTTCTCGCTTCCATATGCGTGCAAAGACGACGAATAAGCTTGATTGGGCTTATTTCAATTCGCATGGTGTTTTTTGGGTGTGCACCAGAATCACCCCCAACCAAAGCAAAAAGGATTCCATCTACATAAAAAGAAGATGATAAAACTCGGATTGGGCTTCTTTCAAATAGGTGCTTTTGGGGTTAGAATGCACATTCACCTACAAATCGCAGCGTGACATGTTAGTTATCAGCCCAATTCAAGCATAGGTGTTTTGGTTCCATCTCAACAGGAAAAGGACTAATTAGCTTGGATTGTTCTTTCGGTGTTTATTGCCCCACAAATAGCAAAACGAAAAGCCTAAACAAAGCCAAACAGGTTTTTTTGGGTTCCAGCTACAAAGAAAGAAGAATCTCAATTTCGCTTATTTCGTTTTCTTGGGTGTTATTGCACATTAACCCAGAAATCGCAAAGTGTGTAAAGACCAAAAGTACACAATGCCCTATTTTCGCTTCCATATGCGTAGAAAGACGACGAATAATCTTTGATTGGGCTTCTTTCAATTCGCATGGTGTTTTTTGGGTGTGCACCAGAATCACCCACAACCAAAGCAAAAATTTGTTTTGGGTTCCAACTACATAAAAAGATGATGATAAAGCTCTGTTTGGGCTTATTTCAAATTGGTGCTTTTGGGGTTAGAATGCACATTCACCCAAAAATCGCAGAGTGACATGTTTGTTAGCACAAATCAAGCATAGGTGTTTTGGTTCCATGTCAACAGAAAAAGGACGAATTAGCTTGGATTGTTCTTTCGGTGTTTATTGCCCCACAAATAGCAGAACGAAAAGTAATAAGCCTAAACAAAGCCAAACACGTTTTTTTGGGTTCCAGCTACAAAGAAAGAAGAATCTCAATTTCGCTTATTTCATTTTCTTTGGTGTTACTGCACAATGCCCTCTTTTCGCTTCCATATGCGTAGAAAGACGACGAATAAGCTTTGATTGGGCTTATTTCAATTCGCATGGTGTCTTTTGGGTGTGCACCAGAATCACCCCCAACCAAAGCAAAAAGGTGTTTTGGGTTCCAACTACATAAAAAGATGATGATAAAGCTCTGTTTGGGCTTATTCCAAATTGGTGTTTGTGGGGTTAGAATGCACCTTCACCCAAAAATCGCAGAGTAACATGTTTGTTATCAGCACAAATCAAGCATAACTGTTTTGGTTCCATGTCAATAGAAAAAGGACGACTGAGCGTCGATTGCTCTTTTGGTGTTCATTGCCCCACAAATAGCAAAGTAAACTGTGATAAGCCTAAACAAAGCAAAAGAGGTTGTTTTGGGTTCCAGCTACATAGAAAGAAGAATCTTGGATTTCGCTTATTTCGTGTTCTCTGGTGTTAATGCACATTAACCCAGAAATCGCAAAATTTGTGGAATGAGACGAAAATAATACAACACCGTCTTCTCGCTTCCATATGCGTAGAAAGACGACGAATAAGCTTTTTGGGCTTATTTCAATTCGCATGGTGTTTTTTGGGTCTGCACCAGAATCACCCCAAACCAAAGCAAAAAGGGGTTTTGGATTCCATCTACATAAAAAGAAGATGATAAAACTCGGATTGGGCTTCTTTCAAATTGGTGTTGTGGGGTTAGAATGCACCTTCACCCAAAAATCGCAGAGTGACATGTTTGTTAGCACAAATCAAGCATAACTGTTTTGTTTCCATGTCAATAGAAAAAGGACGAATGAGCTTCGATTGCTCTTTCGGTGTTCATTGCCCCACAAATAGCAAAGTGAACTGTGATAAGCCTAAACAAAGCAAAAGAGGTTGTTTTGGGTTCCAGCTACATTCTTCTGGGTTCCAGAAGAATCTTGTATTTCGCTTATTTCAAGGTGTTCTTTGGTGTTAATGCACTTTGACCCAGAAATAGCAAAGTGTGTGTAAAGACCAAAATAATACAACAACGTCTTCTCGCTTACATATGCGTAGAAAGACGACGAATAATCTTTGATTGGGCTTATATCAATTCGCATGGTGTTTTTTGGGTGTGCACCAGAATCACCCACAACCAAAGCAAAAAGTTATTTTGGGTTCCAACTACATAAAAAGATGATGATAAAGCTCTGTTTGGGCTTATTTCAAATTGGTGCTTTTGGGGTTAGAATGCACATTCACCCAAAAATCGCAGAGTGACATGTTTGTTAGCACAAATCAAGCATAGGTGTTTTGGTTCCATGTCAACAGAAAAAGGACGAATTAGCTTGGATTGTTCTTTCGGTGTTTATTGCCCCACAAATAGCAGAACGAAAAGTAATAAGCCTAAACAAAGCCAAACAGGTTTTTTTTGGGTTCCAGCTACAAAGAAAGAAGAATCTTGGATTTCGCTTATTTCGTGTTCTCTGGTGTTAATGCACATTAACCGCAATATTTGTGGAATGAGACGAAAATAATACAACACCGTCTTCTCGCTTCCATATGCGTAGAAAGACTATGAATAAGCTTGATTGGGCTTATTTCAATTCGCATGGTGTTTTTTGGGTGTGCACCAGAATCACCCCAAACCAAAGCAAAAAGGTGTTTTGGATTCCATCTACATAAAAAGAAGATGATAAAACTCGGATTGGGCTTCTTTCTAATTGGTGTTTGGGGTTAGAATGCACATTCACCCACAAATCGCAGAGTGACATGTTAGTTATCAGCCCAAATCAAGCATAGGTGTTTTGGTTCCATCTCAACAGAAGAAGGACGAATTAGCTTGGATTGTTCTTTCGGTGTTTATTGCCCCACTAATAGCAAAACGAAAAGTAATAAGCCTAAACAAAGCCAAACAGGTTTTTTTTGGGTTCCAGCTACAAAGAAAGAAGAATCTCAATTTCGCTTATTTCGTGATCTTTGGTTTTACTGCACATTGACCCAGAAATCACAAAGTGTGTGTAAAGACCAAAAAAACACAATGCCCTCTTTTAGCTTCCATATGCGTAGAAAGACGACGAATAAGCTTTGATTGGGCTTATTTCAATTCGCATGGTGTTTTTTGGGTGTGCACCAGAATCACCCACAACCAAAGCAAAAAGGTGTTTTGGGTTCCAACTACATAAAAAGATGATGATAAAGCTCTGTTTGGGCTTATTTCAAATTGGTGTTTGTGGGGTTAGAATGCACCTTCACCCAAAAATCGCAGCGTGACATGTTTGTTATCAGCACAAATCAAGCATAACTCTTTTGGTTCCATGTCAATAGAGAAAGGACGACTGAGCGTCGATTGCTCTTTTGGTGTTCATTGCCCCACAAATAGCAAAGTAAACTGTGATAAGCCTAAACAAAGCAAAAGAGGTTGTTTTGGGTTCCAGCTACATAGAAAGAAGAATCTTGGATTTCGCTTATTTCAAGTCGTGTTCTCTGGTGTTAATGCACATTAACCCAGAAATCGCAAAATTTGTGGAATGAGACGAAAATAATACAACACCGTCTTCTCGCTTCCATATGCGTAGAAAGACGACGAATAAGCTTTTTGGGCTTATTTCAATTCGCATGGTGTTTTTTGGGTGTGCACCAGAATCACCCCAAACCAAAGCAAAAAGGGGTTTTGGATTCCATCTACATAAAAAGAAGATGATAAAACTCGGATTGGGCTTCTTTCAAATTGGTGTTGTGGGGTTAGAATGCACCTTCACCCAAAAATCGCAGAGTGACATGTTTGTTAGCACAAATCAAGCATAACTGTTTAGGTTCCATGTCAATAGAAAAAGGACGAATGAGCGACAATTGCTCTTTCGGTGTTCATTGCCCCACAAATAGCAAAGCGAACTGTGATAAGCCTAAACAAAGCAAAAGAGGTTGTTTTGGGTTCCAGCTACATTTTTCTGGGTTCCAGAAGAATCTTGTATTTCGCTTATTTCAAGGTGTTCTTTGGTGTTAATGCACTTTGACCCAGAAATAGCAAAGTGTGTGTAAAGACCAAAATAATACAACAACGTCTTCTCGCTTACATATGCGTAGAAAGACGACGAATAATCTTTGATTGGGCTTATTTCAATTCGCATGGTGTTTTTTGGGTGTGCACCAGAATCACCCCAAACCAAAGCAAAAAGGTGTTTTGGATTCCATCTACATAAAAAGAAGATTATAAAGCTTGGATTGGGCTTCTTTCAAATTGGTGTTGTGGGGTTAGAATGCACCTTCACCCAAAAATCGCAGAGTGACATGTTTGTTAGCACAAATCAAGCATAACTGTTTTGGTTCCATGTCAATAGAAAAAGGACGAATGAGCGACAATTGCTCTTTTGGTGTTCATTGCCCCACAAATAGCAAAGTAAACTGTGATAAGCCTAAACAAAGCAAAAGAGGTTGTTTTGGGTTCCAGCTACATAGAAAGAAGAATCTTGGATTTCGCTTATTTCGTGTTCTCTGGTGTTAATGCACATTAACCCAGAAATCGCAAAATTTGTGGAATGAGACGAAAATAATACAACACCGTCTTCTCGCTTCCATATGCGTAGAAAGACGACGAATAAGCTTTGATTGGGCTTATTTCAATTCGCATGGTGTTTTTTGGGTGTGCACCAGAATCACCCCAAACCAAAGCAAAAAGGTGTTTTGGATTCCATCTACATGATAAAGCTCGGATTGGGCTTTTTTCAAATTTGTGCTTTTGGGGTTAGAATGCACATTCACCCACAAATAGCAGCGTGACGTTAGTTATCAGCCCAATTCAAGCATAGGTGTTTTGGTTCCATCTCAACAGAAAAAGGACGAATTAGCTTGGATTGTTCTTTCGGTGTTTATTGCCCCACAAATAGCAAAAAGAAAAGTAATAAGCCTAAACAAAGCCAAACAGGTTTTTTTGGGTTCCATCTACAAAGAAAGAAGAATCTCAATTTCGCTTATTTCGTTTTCTTTGGTGTTACTGCACATTGACCCAGAAATCACAAAGTGTGTGTAAAGACCAAAATAACACAATGCCCTCTTTTGGCTTACATATGCGTAGGAAGACGACGAATAAGCTTTGATTGGGCGTATTTCAAATCGCATGGTGTTTTTTGGGTGTGCACCAGAATCACCCACAACCAAAGCAAAAAGTTGTTTTGGGTTCCAACTACATAAAAAGATGATGATAAAGCTCTGTTTGGGCTTATTTCAAATTGGTGTTTGTGGGGTTAGAATGCACCGGAGCGGCATCGGGTGTGAGCGCGGTGCTGAGGATCGCAACCCAGCTCACGGAGCGAAGCCGCGTCGCCATTGACGGAGAGCGCCGATTCCTTCCTGAAACTACCGATTGGAAACAACACCCGTGAGTAAGAACAATAAATAAAGGGAACGGGACTTTAAAATTTAAGAAGATTTGGCTGAAAACGGGAGAGGCAAAAAATAAGGAAGTCTGCCCCCCGGAGCTACATGATTGACTGAGCAACGAAAAGAGCAAGCTGTGTTTAAAGGGGACGTTTTTAAGCTTTTTAAATTGGTTAAACTTGACATCGGAAGAGGACCTCCCCCCCCAACGAGCAGGAGAGGGGGGGAAGAAATTTGACTTAATTTTATCTGCTCAAGAAAGGAGACTTGAATGGGAAACCTTCCACTGCCGATACCTCTGGCCAGGCTGCCGGGGCAATGAGCGCCTGAAGGGAGCTGTCAAACTTCTTTGAGGATATAAAGTAAGATTTGTCTGATACAAAATAACGGGACTTTAGCGGATATAAACTGTAACATTTTAAACTGCAAAAAAGTAGGGTTTTTATTTGGACTTTCGCTTTTGGAACTTTGCATGGCTATTTCTCTCCCTGTTTCTTTGTTTCCGCATTGGATACAATGTACTCCCTCTAGAGGCTTAAAAGAGAGACTGTTGCATTGAGATATAAACAGTGGGATTTTCCAACTGCAACTGTTCCTGTGGGAACGACCTTGAGATATGAGCGGCCCACTGGATGAAATATCAACAAGATCCAAGGCAAAACAGGCTCAGGCTCAAAAGAAAAGAGGCTCCTTGACAGGAGCAACAGCAACACAGGAAAGAACAACAACGGTATCAATGGATTCCATGACACAGGCTCTACTCAGGATAAATGAATCTTTAGAATCGCTTACTAGGCAATCTACAGAGAACTCTAAGAAACTGACTGAACTGACAACAAGATTGGATTTGAACACGACAATTATATCGACTAATACAGATTCTATAAATCGTTTAATCCAGGAAAGTGCAGAGACGAGGAAAATAGCCGAAAACGCGAGGACCACGGCCGAGGAAACCAAAGGGAAATTTGTTCCTATCGCAAAGAAGGTACATGAGCATGAGGAAGCCCTGGCCCTTATGGAACTCGAGAGGAAAGGCAAGAACTTGAAATTGAGACTGGTGCCTGAGGAGGAGGAGGACAAGCTTGGGGAATTTCTTACAGATAAATTCCAAGAATTTTGGAGTGAAGAGTTGGGAGAAGAGGAAGAGGAATTTACAATTACAGCCTTCCGGATTGGAAGAAAGCAAGGCAAGAAGCCAAGGGATTGTTTAATAACTTTTAGATCCAAGGAAGAGAGAGATAAAATATTGAACCTACATTTCCAGAGGGCATTGGTTATCAAAAATTCCCAAATACAGATCTTCAAAGATATTCCCAGATACTTTTTGGAGGTGAGAACACAATTTAAAGACCTAGTTGACATATTAAAACAAAACAACATTCAATTCAGGTGGGAATTCCCACAAGGACTGTCCTTTAACTTCAAAGGGAAGAAAACGAAAATAAAAACAATTCAAGATAAAGAACACTTTTTGGAGAGAAACTTTGAGGACTTTCAGAAAGGAACTGCAGAGGGGGGAACACTGGACATTACCAACCTATCGTTTGGATTGAACCAAGCACCGACTGACGAGGAACAAGAACTTGGAGCAGTGGGTGGGAAAAATACCCAATAACAAAAATGTCCCTGCAACTTCTGAGTTGGAACTGTAATGGTCTAAACCATCCCCGAAAAAGAGATCAAGTTTTTCACATATTAAAGAAAGAACAGTTAGATATAATCTGTTTGCAAGAAACCCATATTGCCAGGATACACAGGAAACTTTTGATAAATAAGAGATTAGGACTGGAATTTGTTTCCTCAGACAAAGTTAAGAAAAGAGGGGTGGTGATTTATGCCAAGGAAAAATGGGAACCAAAAATGATCTTTAAAGATGATGAAGGAAGATACCTGGCAGTAGAAATTCAAATTCAAGGAGAAAAGATCTTAATTGTTGGAGTTTATGCACCTAATGAGGGGAAGGCAGAGTTCTTCAAGAAGTTGCATGAGACTTTAATGGACTTTATGGACTTTAAAATCATAATGATGGGAGATTTCAACGGAGTTGTCTCCACAAACATGGACAAGGCACAAAGACAAGTAATATCTAAGGACGGGAGACTACCAAAGACCTTCTTTGAACTCACTGACACCATGGACTTGATTGACATTTGGAGAACTAGGAACCCTCTGGAAAGAGAGGGAACCTTCTTCTCGGAAGCAAAAATGACCTGGACTAGAATTGATCAAATTTGGATTTCTAGCAGTCTGGCACCAAGAGTGAAAAAAACAGAAATCTGCACAAAAACCTGCTCCGACCATAACGCAGTCAAGATGGAAATGAAATTAACAACGGCTGGAACCTTCAGATGGAGAATGAATGACACCCTATTTAGAGATGAAGAGATTTATCAAAAGGCCCAAAAAATATTGAAGGATTACTTTGAGATAAATTTGAGAACGGAGGTGGAAAAAAGAATAGTATGGGACGCAAGTAAGGCCGTGATGCGTGGATTCCTAATTCAGCAAAATTCTATAAAAAGGAAGAAACAAAATGAGAGGAAGGAAAAGATTTTGAACCAGATAAAGGAAGGAGAAAAGAAACTGAGATCTAAACCGAGGTCTCATGAGATCTTAAGAGAAATAAAATATCATCAGACGCAATATATGGAATTGATGAATCAAGAAATAGAATGGAAGATAAAGCAAATGAGACAAAAGACATTTGAATCGGCAGATAAATGTGGGAAACTGCTGTCATGGCAACTGAAAAAGAGGCAAAAGTTAAACACTGTGACATCCCTGGAAATAGATGGGAAAATTATCAACAAACCAAATGAAATAAGTAATTGTTTTCAAAGTTTTTTCAAAAAACTTTATGCACAAGGGCCTACAAACGAACAAGAAATAGAGGAATTTGTTAAAAAATATGGACTATCAAAGATTTCAGAACAAAATAAAAGGATTTTGAATGAAAAAATTACAGAACAAGAAATAGAGGGTGCCATCCAGAATATGAAATTGGGGAAATCACCAGGACCAGATGGTTTGACTGCGAAATACTATAAAGATCTTAAAGAATGGCTAATACAGCCATTGAAGGAAGTATGCAATCAGATATTAGAGGGGAAAAAGGCTCCCGAATCGTGGAGAGAAGCATTCATCTCACTTATACCGAAGACAGAAACTGAGAAACATCAAGTTAAAAACTACCGCCCTATATCACTCTTGAATGTGGATTATAAAATTTTTGCAGACGTTTTGGCAAAAAGATTTAAGAGAGTTTTGGTGGAGGAGATTCATAAGAACCAAACAGGCTTTCTCCCAGGGAGACATATGTCAGAGAATGTGAGGAACATTATAGACATTTTGGAGATGCTAGAGGTAGACATTAATAGGAAGGCAGTTCTGATCTTTGTGGATGCGGAGAAGGCCTTTGACAACATTTCTTGGAAATTTATGAAGAAGAATCTCCATGGGATGGGGGTAGGCCAAGGGTTTGAAAACGGTATAGGTGCAATATATTCTGAACAAAGAGCGAAACTAATTGTGAACAATGTGGTAATGGATGAAATATCAATAGAGAAAGGTACACGACAGGGATGCCCTATATCCCCTCTACTGTTTATATCGGTCCTGGAGGTTTTATTAAACATGATTAGGAAGGACCAGCTGGTAAAAGGAATACAGGTCGGATCCAAACAATATAAGTTAAGGGCATTTGCAGATGACTTAGTGCTAACTTTGCAACAGCCAGAAGCTAGTACCAAAAGAGTTTTAGAATTAATGGAGATATTCGGCCAGGTCGCAGGATTTAAACTGAACAAACAGAAAACAAAGGTGCTGGAAAAAAATCTAACAAAAGAGGAGAAAGATAGGTTTCAAAGTGAAACTGGGTTGGAAATAGAAAAAAAGGTCAAATACCTGGGGGTGAATCTGACATCAAAAAATGTGAATCTATTTAAAGATAACTATGAAAAATGCTGGACAGAAGTTAAAAAAGATCTAGACATATGGTCTAGGGTGAAACTTTCCTTGTTAGGCCGAATTGCTGTTATCAAGATGAATGTATTGCCAAGAATGTTGTTTTTATTTCAGACGTTGCAGATTCTAGACAAAATGGACTGTTTCAAGAAGTGGCAGAAAGACATATCTAAATTTGTCTGGCAGGGCAAAAAGCCCAGAATAAAATTTAAGATCTTAACTGATGCAAAAGATAGAGGGGGCTTCGCCCTGCCGGACTTAAGACTTTATTATGAATCAGCAGCCTTTTGCTGGTTGAAGCAATGGCTACTTCTTGAAGACACAGACATTCTTGATCTGGAAGGATATGACAATAGTTTTGGTTGGCATGCATACCTGTGGTATGACAAGGTAAAGGTTTATAAAAGTTTTAAAAACCATATTGTCAGGAAAGCATTGTACAATGTTTGGAATAGATATAAGGATTTATTGGAAAGTAAAACCCCTAGGTGGTTGTCACCAATGGAAGCGAAAGCAGTGAAAAAAATTAACATGGACTCTAATTGGCCTAAGTATTGTGAAATTTTAGAATATGATGGCGAAAAACTGAAGCTACAAAGTTTCGAGAAGCTAAAGCATAAAGTTCGAGATTGGTTACACTACCGTCAGATAAATGAGATGTTTAAGCAGGACAGGAAACTTGGTTTTCAGAAGGAGAGGTCAAAGTTAGAAATAGAATTGTTAGAATCCAATACTAAAAATCTATCTAAAATGTATAATTTGCTGCTGAAATGGAATACACAGGATGAAACAGTGAAATCAGCTATGATTAAATGGGCACAGGATATTGGTCATGACATTATGTTTGACGACTGGGAACAGTTATGGACCACCGGTGTTAAATTTACGGCATGTAATGCCCTGAAAGAGAATATAATGAAAATGATCTATAGGTGGTACATGACCCCAGTCAAACTTGCAAAGATCTATCATTTGCCCAATAACAAATGTTGGAAATGTAATGAGGCTGAAGGTACTTTTTACCATCTTTGGTGGACCTGCCCAAAGATTAAGGCCTACTGGGAAATGATCTATAATGAAATTAAAAAAGTCCTTAAGTGGACATTTGTTAAGAAACCGGAGGCTTTTCTCTTGGGCATGGTCGGCCAATTGGTATCAAAGAAGGATAAGACATTCTTTATGTATGCAACCACAGCAGCAAGAATCCTGTTGGCAAAGTATTGGAAGATGCAAGAATTACCTACTCTGGAAGAATGGCAATCGAAGGTGATGGAATATATGGGACTGGCAGAGATGACCGGCAGAATCCGTGACCAGAGGAAAGAGACAGTGGAAGAGGACTGGGGGAAATTTAAAACATATTTAAAAAACTACTGTAAAATTGTGGACTGATAAGATGTTAAGGGGTAGGAAACAAAGAATTACAGCTGTAAATCTTAAACTTTAAGAAAATTCAAAAGGGACTTGACTAAAGACTGATCGATGAGTTGCTCGAAAAAATGGTAAAACAAGGATGTGGCGAAGGGAAGGCATGGGGAAGTCAATTTTTGTTGTTTGTTTTTAATGTTTATGTTTGTTTTGTTTGTTCTTATTATGTGTAAAAACCAATAAAGATATTTAAAAAAAAAAAAATAGAATGCACCTTCACCCAAAAATCGCAGAGTGACATGTTTGTTATCAGCACAAATCAAGCATAACTGTTTTGGTTCCATGTCAATAGAAAAAGGACGAATGAGCGTCAATTGCTCTTTCGGTGTTCATTGCCCCACAAATAGCAAAGTAAACTGTGATAAGCCTAAACAAAGCAAAAGAGGTTGTTTTGGGTTCCAGCTACATAGAAAGAAGAATCTTGGATTTCGCTTATTTCAAGTCGTGTTCTTTGGTGTTAATGCACATTAACCCAGAAATCGCAGAATTTGTGGAATGAGACCAAAATAACACAACACCCTCTTTTATCTTCCATATTCGTAGAAAGACGACGAATAAGCTTTGATTGGGCTTATTTCAATTCGCATGGTGTTTTTTGGGTGTGCACCACAATCACCCCAAACCAAAGCAAAAAGGTGTTTTGGATTCCATCTACATAAAAAAAAGATGATAAAGCTCGGATTGGACTTCTTTCAAATTGGTGCTTTTGGGGTTAGAATGCACATTCACCCACAAATCGCTGCGTGACATGTTATTTGTCAGCCCAATTCAAGCATAGGTGTTTTGGTTCCATCTCAACAGAAAAAGGACGAATTAGTTTGGATTGTTCTTTCGGTGTTTATTGCCCCACAAATAGCAAAACGAAAAGTAATAAGCCTAAACAAAGCCAAACAGGTTTTTTTGGGTTCCAGCTACAAAGAAAGAAGAATCTTGGATTTCGCTTATTTCATGTTCTTTGGTGCCACTGCACATTGACCCAGAAATCACAAAGTGTGTGTGTCAGGGGTTCAGGAGCAGAGGCACAGGGGAAAGAGGAAGCGGAGAGCGAAGGAGAACAATCCGACGGCAGCGTAGGTGAGGATGACAGTGGGGGAAGAGAGTCCATGAGTCTGTCCAGTGATTCGGAAGATTCCCAGAAGGGAGCACCGATAGCCAGAGCAAGGGGGGTCCCGGGAGGGACGCACCAGAAGCAAGGGACCAGCGGTGACTCCCAAAGCAGCAGCTGGAGATCGCGACCAGTTTCCCCACCAGAGCGTAGCGGGGGGGGGGGGGAAGAGTCCCATGTGTCAGGACCGGCTTCCCCTTCAGGGGAAAGAGAGGATGAGTCAGGGCTGACCACGCCCCTATCGCTGAGTGAGGGAACAGAGGGGAAGTCAGCTCCAGCGAGCCCCCCCAAAGGGGGAAGCAGTGACAGAAGCAGCGTAAAAGTCAGGAGGAAAGTTGCCGGCTGGGCGCGCGCGCCAAGTTCAAATGCACAGGCGCGCGGGACAGCCGGGAGCGAGGATTGGGAGCCAGGTCCTAAAGCACGCCTGAGGCAGGGGGAAGAATCCGGGGACTCTTCAGCATCAGAAGAGTCCAGAAAGGGCAGCACCCCAGCGGGCAGAAGGACCCAGAGGAGAAAGGAGCAAAGGAGGAGGTGGAGCAAGGCTAGGGTCTTGAACTGGTGTCTGGGGGGAGGAGATTCAGACGGAGCTTCAGCGGTCTAGGGTTGAGACGTAGAGCTGCGCGCCGCGGCTTTGGAATCGAAACTGAACCTTAATAAAGACTTTTGTATATAACAAGAATTGGCGTTGGTCCTCTGTGAGCTGGGACCTTGGGCAGCTCTGACAGTATGTAATGAGACCAAAGTAACAAAACTCTTCCATCTTCCATGAAGAGATGATAATAAAGCTCTGATTGGGCTTATTTTAAATTGGTGTTTTTGGGTTAGAATGCCCATTCACCCAAAAATTGCAGAGTGAAATGTTTGTTATCAGCCCAATTAAAGCATAGGTGTTTTAGTTCCGTCTCAATAGAATGAGGATTGAATAAGCTTTGATTGTTCTTTCGGTGTTCATTCACCCACAAATTACAAAGTGAAGTGTAACGTAAGTGTAATGTAAACCAGGCAAAAGAGGTTGCTTTGAGTTCCATCTACATAGAAAGAAGAATCTGGGATGTCGCGTATTTCAAGTCGTGTTCTTTGGTGTAAATGCACGTTGACCCAGAAATCGCAAAGTGTATGTAATGAGACCAAAGTAACAAAACACTGTCATTTCTCTTCCATCTGCATGGAGAGATGATTATAAAGCTCTGATTGGGCTTATTTCAAATTGGTGTTTTTTGGATTAGAACGCACGTTCACCCAACAATTGCAGAGTGAAATGTTTCTTATCAGCCCAAATAGCAAAGCGAAGTGTAATAAGCCAAAACAAAGCAAAACAGGTTGTTTTGGGTTCCATGTACATAGAAAGAAGAAGCTTGGATTTCGCTTATTTCAAGTGTTCTTTGGGGTTAATTCAACCTTAACTCAGAAATCGCAAGGTGGGTGTAATGAGACCATAATAACAAAACTGTCTTAGACAAATGGGCTTTGTTCATTTTGCATGGTGTTTTTTTGGGAGTGCACCATAATCACCCCTAACCAAATCAAAAAGGCATTTTGGGTTCCATCTGCATAAAAAGAAGATGATAAAGCTCTGATTGGGCTTATTTCAAATTGGTGTTTTTGGGGTTAGAATGCACGTTCAGCCAACAATCGCAGAGTGAAATGTTTATTATCATCCCGACTCAAGCATATTTGTTTTGGTTCCATCTCAATAGAAAGAGGACAAATAAGCTTGGATTGTTCTTTCGGTGTTCATTCACCCACAAATAGCAAAGCGAAGTGTAATAAGCCAAAAGAAAGCAAAACAGGTTGTTTTGGGTTCCATGTACATAGAAAGAAGAATTTTGGATTTAGCTTATTCATTTTTTTTGGTGTTAATGCAACATTGACTCAGAAATTGCAAGGTGGATGTAATGAGACCATAATAACAGACTTTCCTTCCATAAGCGTAGAAAGAAGACAAATGCTATGATTGGGTTTAGTTCAATTTGCATGGTGTTTTTTTGGGTGTGCACCATCACCCCTAACCAAATCAAAAAGGCTTTTTGGGTTCCATCTGCATAAAAAGAAGATGATAAAGCTCTGATTGGGCTTATTTCAAATTGGTATTTTTGGGGTTAGAATGCACGTTCACCCAACAATCGCAGAGTGAAATTTCTTATCAGCCCAAATAAAGCATAGGTGTTTTGGTTCCATCTCAATAGAAAGAGGACGAATGCTTTGTTTTTTCGGTGTTAATTCACCCACAAATAGCAAAGCGAAGTCTAAAAAAAGCAAAACAGGTTGTTTCGGCTTCCATCTACATCGAAAGAAGAATCTTGGATTTTGCTTATTTCAAGTCATCTTCTTTGGTGTAAATGCATATTGACCCAGAAATCGCAAAGTGTACGTAATGAGACCAAAGTAACAAAACACCGTCTTTTCTCTTCCATCTGCATGAAGAGATGATAATAAAGCTCTGATTGGGCTTATTTTAAATTGGTTTTTTTTGGGTTCGAATGCACGTTCACCTAACAATCGCAGAGTGAAATGTTTGTTATCAGCTCAAATTAATCATAGGTGTCAGAGCTGCCCGAGGTCCCAGCTCACAAAGGACCAACGCCAGTTCGTTGTTATATACAAAAGTCTTTATTGAAGTTCAGTTTCGCTTTCAAAGCCGCAGCGCGCAGCTCTACGTCTCAAACTCTAGACCGCTGAAGCTCCGTCTGAATCTCCTCCCCCAGACACCAGTTTAAGACTCTAGCCTTGCTCCACCTCTTCCTTTGCTCTTTCCTCCTCTGGTTCCGCCTGTCCGCTGGGGTCTTGCCCTTTCTAGACTCTTCTGACGCTGAGTCCCCTGAGTCTTCCCCCTGCCTCCGGCGGGCTTTAGGACCTGGTTCCCAATCCAGGTTTTCTGCTGTCCCGCGCGCCTGTACATTCGAACTTGGCGCGCGCGCGCCCAGCCGGCAACCTTCCTCCTGACCGTTACACTGCTCCTGTCACTGCTTCCCCCTTCGGGGAGGCTAGCTGAACCTGACTTCCCCTCCGTTCCCTCTCTCTGCGATGGAGGCGTGGCCAGCTCTGGCTCATCTTCTCTCCCTGCTGGGGGAGACGCTGGCCCTGATCCATGGGACCCTTCCCCCCCACTACGCTCTGGTGGGGAAGCTGGTCCTGATCTCCAGCTGCTGCTTTGGGAGTCCCCGCTGGCCTCTTGTTTCTGGTGCGTCCCCCCTGGGACTCCCCTTGCCCTGGCCATGGGCGCCCCCCTCTGGGAATCTTCTGATTCGCTGCAGAAACGCATGGAATCTCTCGGGTCACTGTCATACTCCCCTACGCTTCCCTCAGATTCTTCCCCTTCGCTCTCCAATCCCTCTCTCCCCTGTGCCTCTGCTCCTGAGCCCCTGACAACATACATACTGTCAGAGCTGCCTCTAGGTCCCAGCTCACAGAGGACCAACGCTAGTCAGTAATAATGTACAAAAGTCTTTATTGAAGCTCAGTTCCCATTTCCAAGCCACAGCGTGCAGCTCTACGTCTTAGAACCTAGATCGGCGAAGCTCCGTCTGAGTCTCCACCCCCTGTACACCAGTTTAAGACTCTAGCCTTACTCCACCTCTTCCGTTGCTCTTTCCTCCTCTGGGTCCTTCTGCCCCCCGGGGTCTCCTCCTTTCTGGACTCTTCTGACGCTGACCCCCCTGACTCTTGTCCCTCCTTCCGGCGGGCTTTAGGACCTGGCTCCCTATCCGGGCTACCCGCTGTGCCGCTCACCTGTACATTTGAACTTGGCGCGCGCGCCCAGCCTCCAACTTTCCTCTTGACCGTTTCCGCGCTCTCCGATGGAGGCGTGGTCAATCCTGACTCATCTCCTCCCGCTGGTGGTGAGCAGCCTGATACCGATACCTGGGACTCCTCCCCCCCACTGCGCTCTGGTGGGGAAGTCCTGATTTCCAACTGTTGCTCTCTGAGTCCCATCTGGCCCCTTCTTCCTGGGGTGTCCCCCTAGGCACCCCCCTTGCTCTGACCATGGGCGCCCCCTTCTGTGAATCTTCCGATTCGCTGGAAAAACTCAGGGACCTCGGACCACTGTCATCGCTTACGCTCCCTTCGGATTCCTCCCCCTCGCTCTCCATTTCCTCCCTCTCCGGTGCCTCTGCTCCTGAGCCCCTGACATCCATCCCCCCCTCGAAGCCCCCCCTTCCCCCCTCCCCTCCTTCAGGTGTGGGTTCTGGGTGCTCCATCGTTGTGGGGGTGAGTGCCGGATACAGTTCGTCCCCCGTGGCGTGCATCCAGCCGGATAAGTCCGGATTGTCCTCCATGTTCTCGCCGAGGGCGATCTCCTCTGCTTCCATCTCTTTGCCTCCGTGCTCGAACCCAAGGTCCTCTCCCAACACGTCCATGTCCGTCTCTCCCCCGGTCGCCTCGGGGGATGTTGCCTGCCAAGGACCCTCCAGCCACTTCCTGCGCCACTGCTCCTCCGGTCGATCGTCCCACCAATAAGAGCGGTCTGTGGCAGACCCCGAGGGTGATCCCTCCGCGGAACGTGTGTCTAGTGCCGGTTCCTCGTCCGAGGCGAACCCCTGGAACCTGCTGGCTGAAAGTGTGGGTGTGAAAAGATATTCGTCGAAATAATCTGCCGGCATAGGTCTGTGTGGGAAGAGTGCGTGGAACTCGTCCTTGAGGTAGTGCTCCTCCACCTCATAGTACGGCACCCAGCTGTTGGCGCTTGCCGGGGTACCTTCCCTGGCGAGGAGATACTCAACCCCCTCTTCCCCCCGTCTCGAGTCTAAAATCTCTGTGACCTCGTTGATGGGCTCCCCCCTTGGCGACCCCCCCTCTGTGGGCGTTTCCCTGAGCGGGTCTGGTGCCGTCCCAGGCTCCTGAAATCTGTGAGGTGCCTTGTAGGGCGTGAGCACTGATCTATGAAAGACTGGGTGCATTCTGGATCCCTCCGGAAGTGTCAACCGGAAGGCCACTGGATTGATCCGTGCCTCGACTTGGTAAGGCCCTAGCTGCTTATGTCCAAGCTTCTTCTTCGCTAACGATCTGGCCGGCACTGCCTGGGCTGCTAACCAAACCCAGTCTCCCACCTGTATGTCTTCCCCAACCCTTCTGTGTCTTTCAGCCTGCAGCTTGTATGCGTGTTTCGCTAGTTCTAACTGCCTTCGGAGCTTTTCGTGGACCTCCTGCAACTCCGACGCGAAGGCGTCCGCTGCCTGTGGCTCCCCCTCCCCCACTCTCTCTAATCCCGGGAAGGTTCTGGGATGCCTCCCATTGTTGGCGAAGAACGGTGTCACCCCCGTGGACACGTGCTTCGTGTTGTTGTAGGCGAACTCGGCGAGCGGCAGGTAGTCCACCCATGTCGCAGGCTGCTGATTCGCGTAGCATCTCAGGTACTGCTGCATGATGGCGTTGACCCTCTCCGCTTGTCCGTTGGTCTGCGGGTGTCTCGCCGACGCTAGGTTGATCTTGATGTTCAGGATGCCCATCAGCTTCTGCCAGAAGTTCGAGATGAACTGGCGCCCCCGGTCGGACAGGATAGACCGTGGTAGACCGTGAACCTTGAACACGTGGTCTATGAACAGTTTGGCGGTCTGTTCCGCCGTGGCCACCTTCGCGCACGGAATGAAGTGGGCCATTTTGGTGAACATGTCCACCACCACGAGAACTGCTGTCTTGCCCCGCGAGCTGGGTAGATCTGTGACAAAGTCTAGAGCCACCCTCTCCCACGGTTCGAGCGGTGTCTGCAGCGGTTCCAGCAGTCCCGCCGGCGGTCTGTGTACTGGTTTGGCCCTTTGGCATGTGTCGCACCTCGTGACGTAATCCGCGACTTCCCCCCGCATCTTGGGCCACCAAAAGTCTCTGGCTATTAATTCTACAGTCTTCTCTTTGCCAAAGTGCCTGGCGGTGGGTGCGTCGTGCAACTGCTGCAGTACCTTCGCGCGGAGGTCGTCTCCCGGTACGTAGAGGGCCCCTTTGCGGATGAGCAATCTGTCCCGTATCTGGAACTCGTCGTCCTTCGCCATGCCACTGCGCACCTCCTCCATCTTGGCTTGTGCGAAGGAGTCCGCCGGCAGCGCACGACGTACAGCGTCCAGGTCCACGGTTGCCGAAGCGCACGCCCACGCTTTCGGTGCGAAAATGTGCTTGGCCGCCGCCGGTGCCGACTCCTCGAGATACTGCGGCTTCCTGGACAGTGCATCCGCCATGACGTTGTTGTCGCCTGGGATGTACTCTATCCTGAAGTCGAAATCCGCAAAGAACTCCGCCCAGCGTATGTGCCTCTGGTTCAGGAACCTTGCCGTGCGCCAGTACTCCAGGTTCTTATGGTCTGTGCGGACCTGCACTGTGTGTTTGGCTCCGATGAGGAAGTGCCGCCACGCCTTGAATGCTGCATGAATGGCCAGCAACTCCCTGTCCCAGATGGTGTAGTTCTGCTCCGACTTGCTGAGCTTCCTGGAGTAGAAAGCGCACGGCCTCCAGTCCCCATGCGGATCTTGCTGCAACAGGACTGCTCCCACGGCCCTGTCTGAGGCGTCCGTTTCAACCCTCAGCGGTTTGCTGGGATTCACTTGCAGTAGCTGCTCTTCGGACGCGAAGAGACGCTTGAGTTTCTGAAAGGACTGCTCCGCCTGCTCCGTCCAGATGAACTTCTTCTTCTTGGAGCTGAGAGTGTCGGTAATGGCCGCCGTCTGCATAGCGAACCCTTTGATGAACTTGCGATAAAAGTTTGCAAAGCCAACGAACCGCTGGACCTCCTTCCGATTGCGCGGGCTCTTCCAGTCCAACACTGAGCGGACCTTGGCGCTGTCCATGGCGAGCCCCTTGTCCGATAATTTGTAGCCCAGGAAATCCACCTCCGTCATGTCGAACTGGCACTTCTCCAGTTTGGCGTAGAGTCTGTGCTCCCGTAGTCTCTGCAGAACTTCCTTTACGTCCCTCTCGTGAGCCTCCTGCAATTCTGAGAATATCAGGATGTCGTCCAGGAAGCAGACGCACTTTTTGTAGAGGAGTCCCGCTAACACGTGATGCATGAATGCTTGAAAACAGTGGGAGCCATTTTGTAATCCAAACAGCATAACTCTGTATTCATAGGTGCCCAGGGGCGTGAACATGGCCGTCTTCCACTCGTCGCCCTCCCGTATGCGAATAAGGTTGTACGCCCCTCGCAGATCCAACTTGGTGAAAACGCGTCCTTTTCTCACCGTCGCGAGCAGGTCGTCGATTTTGGGCATGCGGAAGGCCGTGGGCTTGGTTTTCGAATTTAAAATTCTATAATCCACCACAAGCCTCTTTTGGGGCATGTCTTCTTTCTTCACGAAGAATACGGGACTGCCCCCCACTGCTTTGGACTCCCGGATGAAACCGCGCTTCAAGTTGTGATCTATGAACTCCCTGAGTTCCTGCAGTTCGTCTTCAGACATGGAATACAGTTTCCCGGTCGGCAACGTCGCCCCCGGCAGGAGGTCAATCTTGCAGTCATAGGACCTGTGGGGAGGTAGCTTGTCCGCTTCCTTCTCGCAGAAAACCTCCAAAAACGCTGCGTACTTGTGGGGCACTGCTTGCAGCGTGCCTAATCGTAGCTGCGGGTCATCCTCTTCCCCTTCCGGGCTAGGCAGAATGCAGTGTTCTGCACAGTAGGAGGAGCCGAAAGTCAGTTGGCGCTGGTACCATGCCAATGCTGGGCTGTGCCTGTGCAGCCAACTCATGCCCAATACTACAGGCGTGTCCGACAGTTGGGTGACATTGAAGCTGATGACTTCCTGGTGATTTCCAATTTGCATCACCATCGGCGGCGTTTGCTTTACCACCTGCCCCCCCAGCAATTCCCTTCCATCCACCGTGACAACTTTCAGGGGCAGCGTGGCTGGCAGGAGCGCTATGCTGTGTTGCTTGATGAAATCCAGTCCTATAAAGTCTGCATTACTACCAGAGTCAATGGTAATGGGCACTTCCATAGTGAGTCCATTGGGTAGCTGGAGCGATGCAGTGAGTTGCACCACTGGTTTGGGCGGGAGTGGGTCTGTGGGCTGCAAAATTTCTGGGGACTGCTTCACTGACTCGTCTGGCTGGGCCCCAGTGCCTCTGCTTCCAGCCAGACTCTGTCGTTTCCCTGTTGTGGTTCTCTCTGCTGATTTGCCTCTGTTACTGTTGCGGAGGCTGCAGTGTGCTTGTGGAGCCTCTGGGGACACTCTTTCGCCATGTGCTGAGCACTGTCACAGATGTAACACTTCCTGTTCCCTCTAGGAGGCTTCGCTTTGACTGCTCCCGGTGTTAGGGCTCTGGTTGCTGACTGAGCCCTGGCGCCTCCAATCTCCATCAGTTCCTCTCCCCCTCCCAGCGGAGGCGTGGATTGAGCGCGTGCTGCATCCCTGGGAAAGAAGGGAGGTGCTCTCGCTGGCGTGCGTCCCCAACGCCCTTCGTCTTTGCTCCAAGGACGTTCTTCCAGACGCACCCCAATCGTCAGCGCCCTCTGGACAACTTCCTGAGTGCTCTGGGGTCTTTCCCCCCTTGCAATTTCGTCTTTCACAGCTCCATTCAACCCTTCCCAGAAAAGGTCTCTGACTGCAGCTGAATCTTTCTCCCATCCCAGCGCATTGACCAATGCAAAAAAGCGGGAATGATACTGCCTTACAGTGGCTCTCCCTTGTTTCAGTCCATGTACTTCTTTTCTGGCGATATCAACGTCTATTGTTGATAAAAAACACGCATCCATCGCTTTAATGAAGGCATGCGCACTTTGGAGCGCCGGATCCTCATCTCTCCACAGATTGCGCAGCCACGCTTTAGCTTCTCCATGTAAATGAGTTAATATAAACCCCACCTTCTCCTGCTCATCTCTAAAGTCTTTCTCCAGCAACTGCAGCGCAAACACCACGTCTGCTCGGAATTTAGGGTACTGCTGCAGACTCCCATCGAAATGAGACACAAGGCTGCCTCCTCTCTTTCCCAGCCCAATCCCCTCTGGTTTGGGTCCCGGTAGCCCCTGCTTAGTAAGCATTTCCAACCTGGCTTGCAGATCCCTGCAGGCGGCAGCTGCTTCGTCTTCCCTCTTCCTGGATGCTAGTATGTCCGCGTTAAGTTGCGTCACTACATTTTGCAGGGCTGCCATTTGCTCTTCGGTAGTCATCTTGTCCTGCTTTTGTGAGCTCGTGAAGCACCAATCTTCGCCCCTCGCTGCGTCCACTCACGTTGCAAGGTTTTTGGTGTGTGGAGACGGAGCTTACTGTCAGAGCTGCCTCTAGGTCCCAGCTCACAGAGGACCAACGCTAGTCAGTAATAATGTACAAAAGTCTTTATTGAAGCTCAGTTTCTATTTCCAAGCCGCAGCGTGCAGCTCTACGTCTTAGAACCTAGATCGGCGAAGCTCCGTCTGAGTCTCCACCCCCTGTACACCAGTTTAAGACTCTAGCCTTACTCCACCTCTTCCGTTGCTCTTTCCTCCTCTGGGTCCTTCTGCCCCCCGGGGTCTCCTCCTTTCTGGACTCTTCTGACGCTGAGCCCCCTGACTCTTGTCCCTCCTTTCGGCGGGCTTTAGGACCTGGCTCCCTATCCGGGCTACCCGCTGTGCCGCTCGCCTGTACATTTGAACTTGGCGTGCGCGCCCAGCCTCCAACTTTCCTCTTGACCGTTTCCGCGCTCTCCGATGGAGGCGTGGTCAATCCTGACTCATCTCCTCCCGCTGGTGGTGAGCAGCCTGATCCCGATACCTGGGACTCCTCCCCCCCCACTGCGCTCTGGCGGGGAAGCTGGTCCTGATTTCCAACTGCTGCTCTCTGAGTCCCCTCTGGCCCCTTCTTCCTGGGGTGTCCCCCTAGGCACCCCCTTTGCTCTGACCATGGGGGCCCCCTTCTGTGAATCTTCCGATTCGCTGGAAAGACTCAGGGACCTCGGACCACTGTCATCGCTTACGCTCCCTTCGGATTCCTCCCCCTCGCTCTCCATTTCCTCCCTCTCCGGTGCCTCTGCTCCTGAGCCCCTGACACATACATACAACAGAAAAAAAGAAAACAAACATAGAAATACATAAAAAAGAAATCCAATTTTTAACTTTATACTTACTTAACCCTGTTTCTTGACTTCCTCACACCTCCCTTTTTTGTGTTCCCATTTACCCAGTCAAATTCAGCAAATCCTTACCCTCTTTCAAATCTCATTATTAATTATATAGTTCAACCTATTATGTCTCCAGTCTTTCTTCTCTTTTAAATTCGTTCTTACCTTTCTCTTATATCTTAATCTCTTAAATCGTATTGTTTAGATTTGACATAATATAACTCTGGTCTTACACCCTTTTCTAAATCATTTTGCAAACTCTTTCTAACTTTGTCACTAATGCCATATTATTCTTATATCCAACATCACTAACATTCATAAATTTTGCAGTGTTTCTGCAAGTAGTCTTTAAACTTCTTCCAATCATCTTTCACCGACTCTTCTCCCAGGTCTCGGATTCTGCCGGTCATTTCTGCCATATCAATATAGTCTATTACTTGCATCTGCCATTCTTCCAAGGTGGGTAAATCTTGTGTCTTCCAATGCTAATTTTCATGGTGTTTTTTGGATGTGCACCTGTCAGAGCTGCCCAAGGTCCCAGCTCACAGAGGACCAACGCCAGTTCTTGTTATATACAAAAGTTTTTATTAAGGTTCAGTTTCGATTCCAAAGCCGCGGCGCGCAGCTCTACGTCTCAACCCTAGACCGCTGAAGCTCCGTCTGAATCTCCTCCCCCCAGACACCAGTTCAAGACCCTAGCCTTGCTCCACCTCTTCCTTTGCTCCTTTCTCCTCTGGGTCCGTCTGCCCGCCGGGGTGTTGCCCTTTCTGGACGTCTTCTTTGGTGAAAACGCACATTGACCCACAAATCGCAGTGTATGTAATGAGACCAAAATAACAAAACACCGTCTTTTCGCTTCCATATGTGTAGAAAGAAGACGAATAAGCTTTGATTGGGTTTATATCAATTCGCATGGTGTTTTGTGTGAGCACCAATTCGCATGGCGTTTTTGGTGTGCACAATAATCACCCCCCAACCAAAGAAAAAAGGTGTTTTGGGTTTCATATACCTAAAAAAAAGATCATAAAGCTGGGCTTATTTCAATTTGGTGTTTTTGGGGTTAGAATGCACATTCACCCTAAGATCGCAGTGAAATGTTTGTTATCAGCCCAAATAAAGCATAGGTATTTTGGTTCCATCTCAATAGAATGAGGATTGAATAAGCTTTGATTGTTCTTTTGGTGTTCATTCACCCACAAATTGCAAAGTGAAGTGTAATAAATCTAAACAAGGCAAAAGAGGTTGTTTTGGGTTCCATCTACATAGAAAGAAGAATCTTAGATTTCGCTTCTTTCATGCACATTCACCCACAAATCAATGTTTATTATCATCCCAAATCGAGCATAGGTGTTTTGGTTCCATTTCAATAGAAAGAGGAGGAATAAGCTTGGATTGTTCTTTCGGTGTTCATTCACCCACAAATAGCAAAGCGAAGTGTAATATGTCTAAACAAGGCAAAACAGGTTGTTTTGGGTTCCAACTACATAGAAAGAGGAATCTTGGATTTCCCTTATTTCAAGTCGTGTTCTTTGGTGTAAATGCACATTGACCCTGAAATCGCAAAGTGTATGGAATGAGACCAGAATAACAAAACACCGCCTTTTCACTTCCATATGTGTAAAAAGAAGACGAATGAACTTTGATTGTGCTTATTTCAATTTGCATGCTGTTTTTTTGGTGTGCACCAGAATCACCCCCAATTAAAGCAAAACGGTCTTTTGGGTTCCATCTACATCAAAAGAAGATGATAAAGCTCTGATTGAGCTGATTTCAAATTGGCGTTTTTGGGGTTAGAATGCACATTCACTCAAAAATCGTTGTTAAAAATTGTTATTAGCCCAATTCAAGCATAGGTGTTTTCGTTTCATCTCAATAGAAAGATGAATAAGATTTGATTGTTCTTTCGGTGTTCATTCACCCACAAATAGCAAAGTGAAGTGCAATAAGCCTAAACAAAGCAAAACAGGTTTTTTTTGGGTTCCAACTACATAGAAAGAGGAATCTTGGATTTCGCTTATTTCAAGTCGTGTTCTTTGGTGTTAATGCACATTGACCCAGAAATCGCAAAGGTGTATGTAATGAGACCAAAATAACAAAACACCGTCTTTTCGCTTCCATATGTGTAGAAAGAAGACGAATAAGCTTTGATTGGGCTTATTGCAATTCGCATGGTGTTTTTTGGGTGTGCACCAGAATCACCCCCAACCAAAGCAAAAATGTCTTCTGGGTTCCATCTACATAAAAAGAAGCTGATAAAGCTCTAATTGGGCTTATTTCAAATTGGTATTTTTTGGGTTAGAATGCACGTTCACCCAACAATCGTGTGTATATATATATATATCTATATATATGCAGGTTTTGGTGTCCTCGGGTGTCTTCCCGTGTAAAAGTTGGGGTGTCTAGGCGACGTTTCGACGAGGTCTCACTCGTCATCTTCAGGCTGGTGCTTTCGGCTTCTTGTTACTGGAACAGAGCAGGATCTCAGTGTTTGAGTTCCTATAAATACTGTTGAGGGGGTGTGGTGTATAGCCTCCAATGTTCTGGGCAGAGAGGAAGTTCCCAGGCTAGTGTGCCTTTTCTTCTTTTGTTCCTTAATTACTTGAGGGATATCTTGAGTGATTTCTTGAGTGATATCCTGAGTACCACTTAGGTGGGTCATTAGGTGTGGATTAGTTGCTAAAGAAGCCGAAAGCACCAGCCTGAAGATGACGAGTGAGACCTCGTCGAAACGTCGCCTAGACACCCCAACTTTTACACGGGAAGACACCCGAGGACACCAAAACCTGCATTCCTGTACCCGTGAAAATCTACGAAAGCATCTATATATATCTATATATATATATCTCAATCCCTATCTCAATCCCTCAGGTGATAAAATCAAAGAAGTACAAAATACTTTATAACTATATAGTTGTAAAGTATTTTGTACTTCTTTGATTTTATCACCTGAGGGATTGATATAGGCACAAAAGGCCTTATGATCTTCAGATGGACAGCAACTCCGTTGAACCTGTGTGAGTGGTGGAATCTAAAAAATGAAAACACTTTTTCAAAAAAAAGTGTTTTGAAGAATATATTGAATTTGCCATAACCTCACAATTGCCATCTAGTGTCACATTTGTATAATGCACCTTAAACACTTCAAACGTTATATTTGCAGCCGTAGAGCTGAGTCTGGTGTCCTGGGCAAGGGTGGTTGGGATCCCAGGGTAAATATAAGGCGCAAGATCTTCTAGCACCACAAGTTTTTGCATGCAGTGGTCTCTATGATAAGCCAGTCATGTGTTGTGCTGAGACTTATAGTTTAGGGGCAAACTACAGTTCCCATGATTCTTGGGGGGTGGAGTCATGTGCTGTAATGTTATGCCATGTCCACAGCCACTAACCACAACAAAGAGGAATACTTTCTGGTGAATTTTCCTTAAATTGTCTCGTCTCAATTATATTTTTAGCATTTCTCTTGAAATTTTTTTTATTGATTTGATAAAAAAATTTACAGAACATAATCTGCATTTCATCCAGTGTTTACGAAGCCGGCCAGTTTGGTGGAAAGATTAGCAGAGCAAATATTAGCACTGCTCGATCCAAGGAATACTTGGGAGGCATTTAAACCAAGCCCAGTCAGAAAGCAGATACTGTACGGTGTGAAAACCCCTATGAAGAAAAAGAGAAAGGTCAGAGCACTTTCCGATGGGAGTTTCCCAGTTTGGGAGAGAGCAGGAAAGCAAAGATCCTTTTGTAGTCCAACCCTCTGCAAGGGAATAATTTTTTTGCTCCCTCAAACCCAGGACTTTAAGATGGAAAGTCTCTTGCTCTGCAGACTGAGCTGTCCCAGTGATTTTCGGTATCTAGGCATGCGCAGAAGCAATTTCCAGCGCCACAGACATGCACAGATGCGATTTCTGTGGGAGTGATCTGGCCCATGGCTGGTAAACCTTGCCAACCCCTGGGTTAGGGTTAGGATTTTGTTAGGGGTGGGGTTCCCTTCTTGCCAGGGAACTCTGGGAATATGGGGCTCAAAGGATGGCCCTGAGATTAAGAGTCTTGTGCTCAATGCGCTATACGGATTGATCTAAATAAAAAACACCATTTTTATTACCGTATTTTTCGCTCTATAAGACGCACCAGACCACAAGACGCACCTAGTTTTTGGAGGAGGAAAACAAGAAAAAAAATATTCTGAATCCCAGAAGCCAGAACAGCAAGAGGGATCAATCCCTCTTGCTGTTCTGGCTTCTGTGATAGCTGTGCAGCCTGCATTCGCTCCATAACACACACACACATTTCCCCTTACTTTTTAGGAGGGAAAAAGTGAGTCTTATAGAGCAAAAAATACAGTATTTAATAATTTACAGTGGTGTAAAATAAAGGGCAAAATAAAGAAATAAATAAATATTCCCTCAACTGCCAAAACAAATGGTCTTGTAGCACTGTAAAAACATAACAGATTTTGGGGAAACTTTTTTAAAAGAGTCAGGGGGCCTTGGTGAGTGCTAAAAAGGGTGTCTGAGGGTGCCATGGAGTCCACTTGCCACCCTGGGAACCTCAGACTCGGCCCTAATGATGAAGCGAATCACCAGTCCCTACATAATGGGAACACCATGTGTAACATTAACCCCACAAGAGAGGTTGGTCTTTGTTCTCGGCTGGGAGCGGAGCGATTGAGAGAGTGAGGAGGTGCAGGCACAGTAGGTGAGAGATACTCCCAGGTTGTCCTTGTTGCAGTTCAAAGGCCTGGGACATGCCTCCTTTGCATCCAGCTCCCCAAGGCCACCTGCACGACACCCACCTCCCAAAGAAGAGAATTACAGAATCTTGTGTGCCTTCCATTTCGGGAGAAACTTCTCAAAGGAATATTTGCTCCCTTACAGGTAACGGGTGACCTCTCCTTCTGTTTTAGCTTATTCTGGAAAAACAAAACACCGTGGGTAAAATTTTCTGTGCTGGATTGTTGATATTGTCCTGTGTTTTGGCAGGTGAGTTCGTCAGAGTGTTAAATAAATTTATCCCAACAACACAAATGAGGGATGTGTTCCTATTTGTTCCTATTTCCAATTTGTTCTTTGACTGTTTGTGCATTAAATTGTGCAAAGATGTGATTTCTCCAGGCCAATGAGACATGGTCTGGAGAAAGCAGGTAGAGGAAAGTTTTTCTCCCTCTCATAACGGTAGAACACATGGAGCTGGACGCTGGAAGATTCAGGACACATCAAAGAAAGGAAGTACAAAGCGCACATTATGGAACTCTGTGCCATAAAAGGCAGTGGTGGTCACCAACTTGCAACTTGCGCTCAGGATTTCCCCCAGAGTAAGCCCCATTTCAGCTAGCATACTCTGCACCCTCCTCAAATGCTTTGGCCTGGTTGGGAGATTTCCTGGTAACCCCCTCCCTTCCGGTGGTGCCAATGTTCCCCTGGCCTCGAATGCCCCCTTGACCAGTCACCACAACCCCATTCATCTCCACTGTTGCCACAGTCCTCGGTGCGGGCAGGGGCCACGCAGCCGCTTGGCAGGCATGGCTTGCCTGGGGTGCAGCTCCGGGGACTTGGAAATGTTGGAACGGTTAATGAGTTGCCTCCAAGCAATCTATCTGGTTGGCCAGATTTTGGGGAGGCGGAAAATAAAGCTTTACTTTGGGGGCCACAGTTCATGAACTACACGTTCTCCAGTGCCACACTCACCGAGGAGAAGGTCACCTGCGCTCTTGACATGCTCCAGAGCCGGCCGGGGAGGGCGAGGAGCCCAAGACCTACCTGGAAAGCACTGTGGACTCTTCCGGTGTAGGCCACCAGGGGGCGCCAGGTGCCTGAGGATGAGGCAGGGGTTCGCTACAGGGGACGATGTGGTCGCCGTGGCTCAGCTCCACAGGGAAGCTACCGTTGAGTCCTGCACAGGAAGGGCGGAGGGGTGAGGAACCAGGGGTCATCTAGCCTGACCCCTGCAGGTGGGAACCATAGATATGTAAACAGAGGAGATGGGACCTGGGGGGTCATCTAGCCTGACCCCTGCGAGAATTGCAGAATGACATCTCATCTCAACCGCTCTCATTTTTATTGGTCAGCTGCCAGGAATCCCAAAGGGGGACGGGAAGCAGGGCATCAGTAAATTTCATGATAAGAATGGTATTTCATTATGCTGGCCCTACCAGGCGGGTCAGTGGTCTGGAAATCAATAAATAATAATTATATGATATCACCACGATATGTCCTGCAGCTTAGAAATGTAATATGTGATATCAATACGGAATTACGACAACTGTGCCTGGTGGCATTTCCTCCACACAGGGAAAAAGGCCAAGTACATGGCTCTGCGCCTGTTGGTTTTCCGACCAGTGCCCCAAGCTTACCTTTCTCAGTCATACTGTACCAGGTGCGGAGTTCACAGGCTGTGGCTGCATCACTCATGGTCAGGAAGCAGAGTCAGGCGGCTTGGTTTGCTGCTCTGAGGTGCTCATGTACCAGCCTGGTTGGGGGCTGCCGAGTCAAAGGGGTGCTCTAACTGCTAAGCAATGCTTCTCTGCCTTTCAAATGAAGCAAGCTTACCCTGGTCGGTGCCCAGCGTGTGGCTGAAGGGGGAGTTGGGGCCGCGCACCCAGCCTCTGCCCCACCCTGGGCGCCACCAGTACCCAGACATGCTGATGTCCTCCCAGCTGCAGGCGGTGCCTTCAAAGTCGCAGGCCAAGGCGACACTCGGCGGTGCCAGCCCATTCCAGTAGCCTAGAAGAAGGAATCAGGCGCCCTGAGCAAGCTACAGGGCACAAGTGATGTTCCTCCCATGTGCTACAGTTCCCAGAGTTCCCTAGGAAGAGAAATGGGCTTGGGAACTATATCTGTCAAGGGATTCGCAACCCTCTACACCCAGAGCAAGCAATAGTTCCCAGGGTGCTTTGGGGGACATCGTGGGAACTGTAGTTTGTTCCGTTTCCCAAAGAGACCCTCTCAGAGCTATATCTCCCAGAGTTCCCTTGAGAAAGGTTGTGCAGAATATTCTCTCCCCCCATAAGAAACTACAGTTCCCAGGGTGCTTTGAGAGATGCCGTGATGGGTTAAATACTATCTGCGAGGGGAATTGAAGCACATCTCCCTGATTCCTTTGGTGATGCCAAAACTAGAGTCAATGGATCTTGTCAGAGCAATCCCAGCAGTCACAGGCAAAGTTGCAGGCACCAGCACTTGGGTTCCTGGAGGCAGTCACAGGCAAAGTCACAAATCCCAGCAGTCACAGGCAAAGTTGCAGGCACCAGCACTTGGGTTCCTTAGCTGGGTTCCTCCAGCTAAGAAATGGAGAAGAATAAGGATAATACTGAGGATAATGATGATAGCAGCAGCAGCAGCAACAACAACAAACCAGAGAAAGGCCAAGGCCCCTAAGGCACTGTTGGAACTCCTCCCTGAGGGGGTTGGGGGGCCTCCACTCTTCCTTCTCCGCAGGGACCCCTAACTTCTCCTGGGACCCCTCAAGAGATGAGGCGCTCACCTCACGAGGGAGACCAGTGCCACAAAATGGCCAGGCTAGGCCTGACTGCCCTCAACCAATATGGCGGTGGTGGCATGTCTTCGTTTGCCTCTCCTCCGGTGGCACCTCTTTCCGGTCACTGTGCCTTCATCCAAAATGGCCCCACAGCAGCAGCAGCAGCAAACAAACATTTGTGAGCCAAAATGGCAACGGAGGTAGCAGCCTAGTCAGAACCTCCTGCCTTCAATTAAGTTTTTAATTAGATCTTAGCCATCTTCTGACCCTATGTTTATATTTTTAGTTGTCATTTTGTTTTCTCTGCTTTTAGCCTAATGGTTTTGTCAGAGCCACCCGTTTGGTCCCAGCTCACAAGAGACCCAACTCCGATCCGGTTTATTTACAGAAAGTCTTTATTGAAGATCATGGTTGCGTTTACATTCCATCTTTGTGACTCTACGTCTGTAACGTTAGACCGCTGAAGTCCCCTCTGAATCTGTCCCGCCGAGGCACCAATTTAAGAGGCTAGTCCTGGACCACCTCTTCCTCTCCTTCCTTTTCCGCAGGGTCTTTCTGCCCCCCTGGGTTCCCCCTCGCCGGGACTCTCCGAGGCTGAATCCTCTGACGCCTCTGCCCCCCTCCTTCTCGCTTTGGGGCCGGGCTCCTCCCCAGGGCTCTCCTCACTTCCGCGCGCCTCTACATTTGAACTTGGCGCGCGTACGTTGCTTCTGACCTTTCTCTCGACCGCTACACTGCTCCCGGTGCTGCTCTCCACCCCTTCCGGCTGAGCGCCCTGCTCCGATCTCCTTCCCCTGTCTCTTTCTTGCTCTGCTCCCTCTGACACACTGGTAACTCCACCCCCTTCACTCCGTTCCGGCTGAGAAGCCGGCTCCTGTCTCCAACTCCCACTGGGGCTTCTCCCTTTGCTCCCCTGCTCCTCACTGCTTCCCCCTTGTCCCCCCTTTGGTCTGACCAGGGGGGCCCCCTTTTGGGAGTCCTCTGACTCACTGGTCAGACTCATGGACGACCTTTGGGCATCGTCATCCTCCTCCTCATCTCTCTGGGATTCTTCCCCCTCGCTCTCTGTCTCCTCCCCCATCTGCTCTTCTCTCCCTGAAACCCTGACATCCATCCCCCCCTCGAAGCCCCCCCTTCCCCCCTCCCGCTCGCCGGGGGCCGGTTGTGGAAACTGCGGCTCTTCGGGGGTAGGCTCAGGATACAGGTCGTCTACGTCAATGTTCTCTGCTGGCAGTTCTGTGTATGTGTGTTCGAACTCGGGTTCTTCACCCAAAGGCTTCTCAGTCTCTTCTTCCATTGCTACTTCCTCTGGTGCTGCCCGCCAAGGACCCATCATCCACCTCTTACGCCATTCCTCCTCTGGTTGCTCCTCCCACCAATAAGGGGTTTCCGTGTCCACCCCCGAGCACGATCCCCTGGGCGGGCTTGATTCTGGTGTTCTTTCCTCGGGGGAAGAGAAACCCCTGAACGTGCTATCTGACAATGTGGGTGTGAAAAGCCAGTCATCAAAGTACTCAGCTGGCATGGGTCTATGTGGGAAAAGTGCATGGAACTCTTCTTTCAAAAGGGGTTCGTCTAACGCGTAGCCCGTCACCCAACTATTGGCAGTGGCTGGGGTGCCCTCCCTGGCGAGAAAGTATTCAACCCCCTCCTCCCCCCATCTCGAGTCCAGTATCTCTGTGACCTCGTTAAGGGGTTCGGCCCTAGGCGAACCCCCCCTCTTGGGTGCCCCTTTGCGTGGGTCTGGTACTGTTTCTGACTCTTGAAACCTGTGCGGGGCCTTGTAGGGAGTGAGCACCGACCTATGAAAGACCGGGTGCACTCTGGAGCCTTCTGGAAGGGCCAGGCGAAACGCTACCGGATTGATCCTAGCCTCAACTTGGTATGGTCCTAGCTGCCTGTGTCCTAGCTTCTTCTTGGCTAACGATTTGGCTGGCATAGCTTGGGCCGCTAACCATACCCAGTCCCCCACCTGGATGTCCTCTCCCGCCCTTCTGTGCTTGTCCGCCTGCACCTTATAGGCCTGCTTGGCCAGCTCCAAATGTCTCCGCAGCTCCTCGTGCACCTCTTGCAACTCTGCTGCGAACTGGTCGGCCTCTTGAGGCACCCCCTCTCCTGGCGTTATAAGTCTCGGAAAGGTTCTGGGATGACGGCCATTGTTCGCGAAGAACGGCGTCACCCCGGTCGATGCGTGCTTCGTGTTGTTGTAGGCAAACTCAGCCATCGGCAGGTAGTCCACCCACGCTGCTGGTCGCTGATTGGCGTAACACCTCAGGTACTGCTGCATGATCGCGTTGACCCTCTCTGCTTGGCCGTTGGTCTGTGGATGTCTCGCCGACGCTAGGTCGATCTTGACGTGCAGGATACCCAGAAGCTTCTGCCAGAAGTTGGAAACAAATTGGCGCCCCCTGTCGGACAGGACGGACTGCGGTAGTCCTTGCACTCTGAACACGTGGTCGATGAAGAGTTTGGCGGTCTGTTCTGCCGTCGCCACCTTGGCACAAGGAATGAAGTGCGCCATCTTGGTGAACAAGTCCACAACCACCAGCACCGCCGTCTTGCCCCTGGAGCTGGGCAGGTCAGTAACAAAGTCCAGTGCTACCCTCTCCCACGGTTGCTGCGGCGTTTCCAGCGGTTCCAACAATCCCGCCGGCTTCTGGTGTACTGGTTTGGACCTCTGACAGGTGTCACACCTGGCGACGTAATCCGCCACCTCTCCCCGCATCTGGGGCCACCAAAAGTCCCTGGCCACTAATTCTATTGTCTTCTCCTTGCCGAAGTGGCCCGCACTGGGGGCGTCGTGCAATTGCTGCAGAACCTTTGCGCGAAGTTCGTCGTTAGGCACGTAGAGGGCACCCTTGCGAGTTAAGAGTCCGTCCCGCAACTGGAACTCATCGTCTCTTTGCAACCCGCTGCGGAGCTCCTCCATCTTGGACTGTGCAAATTGATCTGCCTGCAACGCGCGTCGCACCGCGTCCAGGTCGACTGCGATGGCAGCGCACGCCCACGCCTGTGGTGTGAAAATGTGCTTCGCTGCAATTGGTGTCGTCTCCTCCAGGTATTGCGGTTTCCTGGAGAGCGCGTCTGCTATAACATTGGAGTCTCCCGGGATGTATTCTATTTTGAAGTCGAAATCCGCAAAGAATTCTGCCCAGCGCATGTGTCGTTGGGTCTGCAGCCTTGCCGTTCGCCAATACTCTAAGTTCTTGTGATCCGTGCGGACCTGCACTGTGTGCTTGGCTCCTATGAGGAAGTGTCGCCACGCTTTGAAAGCTGCATGAATGGCCAACAGCTCCCTGTCCCATATGGTGTAGTTCCGCTCCGTCTTGCTGAGCTTCCGGGAGTAGAAGGCACCCGGCCTCCAATTGCCTTGCGGATCTTCCTGCAGAAGGACGGCTCCAACCGCTCTGTCTGACGCGTCGGTTTCCACCCGCATGGGCCTGCCGGGATTCACGTGCAGCAGCTGCTCCTCGGAGGCGAAGAGGCTTTTAAGCTTCCGAAAAGAGCGCTCTGCCTGTTCCGTCCAAGCGAACTTCTTCTTCTTGGAACTGAGGGTGTCCGTGATTGCTGCCGTCTCATTTGCAAAACCTTTGATGAATTTGCGATAAAAATTGGCAAATCCGATGAATCTCTGGACCTCCTTCCGATTGCGTGGGCTCTTCCAGTCCAACACCGCTTGGACCTTGACTCTGTCCATGGCCAGCCCCTCGTCGGACAGCTTGTAGCCAAGGAAATCCACCTCCGTCACATCAAACTGGCACTTCTCCAACTTGGCGTACAGCCTGTGCTCCTTCAACCTCTGTAGGACTTCCTTTACATCCTTCTCGTGAGCTTCCGGCGATTCCGAGAAAATCAGGATGTCGTCGAGAAAACATACACACTTCTTGTAGAGGAGTCCCGCCAGCACGTGATGCATAAATGCTTGGAAAACGTGGCTGCCATTTTGGAGACCAAACGGCATAACTCTGTATTCATACGTGCCTAGAGGCGTGAACATGGCAGTCTTCCACTCATCGCCCTTCCGGATGCGGATGAGGTTGTACGCTCCACGCAAATCCAACTTGGTGAAGATCTTACCCTTCCTAACGGTCGCTAGGAGGTCGTCAATCTTGGGCATGGGAAAGGCCTTGGGCTTAGTCAGTCTGTTTATGAATCTATAGTCCACAATGAGTCTTTTTTGGGGCGTGTCTTTCTTCTTCACAAAGAAAACAGGACTGCCTCCCACTGCTTTGGATTCCCGGATGAACCCGCGCTTCAGATTATGCTCTATGAACTCTCTGAGCTCTTGCATCTCGTCCTCAGACATGGAATACAGCTTTGCAGTTGGCAGCTGCGCCCCTGGCACCAGGTCGATCGCACAGTCGTAAGGCCTGTGAGGCGGCAACTTGTCAGCTTCTTTCTCGCAGAAAACCTCCAAGAATCCCTCGTACTTGTGAGGCACTGCCTGCACCATGCCCAGGTGCAGTTGCTGCTCAGCTCCTTCCTCCTGATTGGCTTGGATGCAATGCTGAGCACAATACGATGAGCAGAAGGTGATCTGCCGCTGGTACCACGCTACAGCGGGACTATGCCTCTCCAGCCAACTCATGCCTAACACAATGGGCGTGTCTGACAGGTGGGTGACATTGAAGCTAATGAGTTCTCGATGATTCCCAATCTGCATCACCATCCACTGTGACCACGTTCAGAGGCGTCGTTGCAGGCAGGAGCGCTATGCTATGCTGCTTGACAAATTGTATTCCCACAAAATCTGCATTGCTTCCTGAATCAATCGTGATGGGAACTTCCAGGGATTGTCCATTTGGCAGCTGAAGGGTTGCAGTGAGTTGCACTGCTGGCTTGGGTGGTAAAGGGTCTGTGCGTTGCAAGGGTGCTGGGGACTGTTCTACAGATCCGCCTGGCTGAGCCCCAGTAGCTCTGCTTCCAGCCAGGCACTGTCGTTTCCCTGAGGCTGCTCTCTTTGCACCACTTCCGCTGCCACTGTTGCTAGAGCTGCAGTGTGTTTTTGGAGCCTCTGGGGGCACTCTTTCGCCATATGGTGTGCACTGTCACAGATGTAACATTTCCTGGTCCCTCTAGGCGGCTTCGCCTTCACTGCACCGGAAACAGGGGCTCTGGATGGTGTCTGAGCCCTAGCACCACCGATTTCCATCGGCTCTTCTCCTTGCCTCCCCAAGGGCGAGGGGTGCGTCTGGCTGAAGTCCCTGGGGACAAAAGGGGGGGGTTCTCGCTGGTGCACGCGCCTGGGGTCCCTCCCCCTCGTGCCACGGGCGTCCCTCATGTCGGATTCCTATAGCCAAAGCCCGTTGCACTACGCCTTCTAGGGTCTGGGGTCTATCCCCCCTGGCGATCTCATCCTTGACGGGGGGGCTAAGACCTTCCCAGAAAAGATCTCTGACTGGTTTACTATCCTTCTCCCAGCCCAACGCAGTTAGTAATGCAAAGAACTTGGAATGATATTGACGTACAGTGGCTTTGCCTTGCCGCAGTCCGTGCATCTGTCTACGCGCAATATCCACATCCACAGAGGACTGGAAACAAGCATCCATCGCTTTAATAAATTCATCAGAATTGCGGCGGGCAGGGCCATCTTCGCGCCACAAATTGCGCAGCCAAGCTCTGGCCTCCCCATGCAGATGCGAAATTATGAACCCCACTCTCTCCTCCTCATCTTTAAAATCATGACGGAGTAAATGCAGTGCATACACGACGTCTGCCCTGAAGTTAGGGTAGTCTTGCAGGTTGCCATTAAAGTGCGTAACTAGGGCGCCCCCCCGCCGTCCAAGTGCAACGCCCTCCGATCTGGAACCCGGGACCCCTGCCCTGCCTGCCTGCTCCCACCTTGTTCGCAGGTCCTGGCAAGCCTTGTCCAGTTCGTCATTCTTCTTCTGCGATGCAATGACTGCAGCTGTGAGTTCGGTAACTTGATTCCTCAGCGTAAGCAGCTGTTCCTCCGCGCTCATGGCTGCTCCCGTTGGTGAGCTTTGCAAAAAAAAATTTTTGCGTTCTTTGGAGGGGACTTACTGTCAGAGCCACCCGTTTGGTCCCAGCTCACAAGAGACCCAACTCCGATCCGGTTTATTTACAGAAAGTCTTTATTGAAGATCATGGTTGCGTTTACATTCCATCTTTGTGACTCTACGTCTGTAACGTTAGACCGCTGAAGTCCCCTCTGAATCTGTCCCGCCGAGGCACCAATTTAAGAGGCTAGTCCTGGACCACCTCTTCCTCTCCTTCCTTTTCCGCAGGGTCTTTCTGCCCCCCTGGGTTCCCCCTCGCCGGGACTCTCCGAGGCTGAATCCTCTGACGCCTCTGCCCCCCTCCTTCTCGCTTTGGGGCCGGGCTCCTCCCCAGGGCTCTCCTCACTTCCGCGCGCCTCTACATTTGAACTTGGCGCGCGTACGTTGCTTCTGACCTTTCTCTCGACCGCTACACTGCTCCCGGTGCTGCTCTCCACCCCTTCCGGCTGAGCGCCCTGCTCCGATCTCCTTCCCCTGTCTCTTTCTTGCTCTGCTCCCTCTGACACACTGGTAACTCCACCCCCTTCACTCCGTTCCGGCTGAGAAGCCGGCTCCTGTCTCCAACTCCCACTGGGGCTTCTCCCTTCGCTCCCCTGCTCCTCACTGCTTCCCCCTTGTCCCCCCTTTGGTCTGACCAGGGGGGCCCCCTTTTGGGAGTCCTCTGACTCACTGGTCAGACTCATGGACGACCTTTGGGCATCGTCATCCTCCTCCTCATCTCTCTGGGATTCTTCCCCCTCGCTCTCTGTCTCCTCCCCCATCTGCTCTTCTCTCCCTGAAACCCTGACAGGTTTATTGTTTTACTATTTTATTATCTTCTGTTTTATGGCTCAACTCGATTTAGCGTAACAAGGAACACTAAAGAAGGTAGATTGCAGTCTTTGCAACTAACACACAGCTTTCATCCATTGAACATAAGACCTGGCCTTGATCTGATAAAAGGTCCAGTAATGGCCGACTCTGAGATTGTGCACTCCTCTCGCTTTATTGGCCGAGGGAGCTGGCGTACAGCTTCCGGGTCATGTGGCCAGCATGACTAAGCCACATCTGGCAAACTAGAGCAACGCACTGAAACACCATTTACCTTCCCGCTGGAGCAGTATCTATTTATCTACTTGTACTCTGACATGCTTTCAAACTGCTAGGTTGGCAGGAGCAGGGACCGAGCAACGGGAGCTCACCCCGCTGCTAATTATGCCTGCTAGAAGGAAAAAACGAGGCATTAAGAGCCAAAACAGCATATCGTATTTTTCGCTCTGTAAGACGCACCAGACCACAAGACGCACCTAGTTTTTGGAGGAGGAAAACAAGAAAAAAAAATTCTGAATCTCAGAAGCCAGAACAGCAAGAGGGATCGCTGCACAGTGAAAGAAGCAATCCCTCTTGCTGTTCTGGCTTCTGGGATAGCCGCGCAGCCTGCATTCGCTCCATAAGACGCACAGACATTTCCCCTTACTTTTTAGGAGGGGAAAAGTGAGTCTTAAGTGAGACCCAAGCAAGGTGCAGGTAGGGCTGGAATGGAAGGCCCGCAAAACCCGGAAGGACGTGCAGAGGTTCCTAGGGTTCAGCAACTTCTACAGGAGGGAGAAGAATCAGACTGGGAGGCCCACCCCGCGGGAAGAGATCGGAGCCGGTGGGAAGCGGGTTTTGAATCCTCAGAGGAGGGCGACAGCTCCTTCTGGGGATTCCCCACATCGTCGGCCGAGGAAAGGGATGAGGCTGAATCAGAAGGTCGGGCCGGGGGTGGAGGGGGTCCTGGGGGGAAGGTGGATGTCAGGGAACAGCCATCGGAGCTAGAGGCGGAGGGAGGGCTCCAGAGGGATGCCGGAGAGGGTCCCAGCAGGGAGAGAGGCAGCCCATCTGCTGAGGAAGGAAATCAGCGTAACACCAGTGGATTAGGGGGGCAGATGGGGGAATCGGAGAGGAGGCTCCAGGACTCTTCACCGGAGACCAGCGGGTAGAGCACGGGTCCTCCGCTGCCCACACCCTCTTTGTGCAGAAGACTTCCGTGCAGGGAGAGTAGGAGAAGACTTGGTGTCAAAGAACTTCTTTGCTGGAAGAAGTTCAAGAAACGCCCACTGACGGATTCTGCCAGCGACTGAGACAGCCACAAAGTGAAGGGCTGTCCAGACAGAAAGGGTTCAATCAGGTAACCTAGCCAGGAGTGGCGGCAACTTATGCATGAGCAACCCCTAGAACCATTACAGATAACTTTTAAAAAATACAGATATTCTAGACTTTGAGGGTCATGATAGCAGATAGATGCACATCTAAGGTATGAGAAGACGAAAGTGCATAAATGGTTTGTGAATCATTTGGTAGGAAACCAGGAAAAGCAATTTATGGGAAAAATATAAAAACTTGTTAGAGCAGAAGACATCGTGGTGGCTTTCCCCAGTGAAGTGATATCCCTGAGAAAGACTAATGCAAAAAATGAATGGGCAACCTATAGAGAGTTGCTTATGGAAGTAGAGCAACAATTGAAATTGAAAAAGTTTTGAGGATATAAGGCAGTAACAGACTGGTTGCAATATCAATTAAATGATGTGTTTAAAATAGATAAGAAAATTGGATTCAGTAAAGAAATTTCAAGGTTTGAAAAATCTTTAATGGAGAATAATGTGGTTACTTTCTAAAATGTATAAATTGTTGCTAAAGTGGCATACCAAAGATGAAAAAGTTAAATCAGTAATGATACATTGGGCACAATATATTGGGAATAATATCCAATTTTCATCTTGGGAAAAATTATGGAGGGTTAGAACTGCTTCAAATGTTTGTTGGAAATGCAAAGAGAAAGAAATGTGGTGGACAAAAGCATTCTGAGAAATGATTTATAATGAATTGAAAAAAATGTTTAAAGTAACGTTTGCGAAAAATCCAGTGTCTTTTATTAGGTGTTAAATAGTGGGTAGACATAGCAGACAACGCAGCGATTTCTCCAAAGCAGCTCTTTATTTGTAAGCTGGAACAGAACTGAATAGCAAACAGCTCAGCCGGCCTGCTTTTATAGGCAGCTGGCTGTTAACATTGTAGCAACAACAACCCAGGGTTTCCCGCCTAAAGTAACGAACGCGGATGTCAGAGCCACCCGTGGTCCCAGCTCACAAGAGACCCAAGTCCAATCCAGTTTATACACAAAAGTCTTTATTGAAGAACATTGCTGGTTTTACATTCCATCTCCGTGGCTCTACGTCTGTGACATCAGACCGCTGAAGTACCCTCTGAATCAGTACCGCCCCTGCACCAGTTTAAGAGTCTTGTGCTGGACCACCTCTTCCTCTCCTTCCTTTTCCGCAGGGTCTTTCTGCCCCCCTGGGCTCCCTCCCGTCGGGACTCCTCAGAGGCTGACTCCTCTGACGCCTGTTCCCCCCTCCTTCGCGCTTTGGGACCAGGCTCCTCCCCAGGACTTCCCTCACTTCCGCGCGCCTCCACATTTGAACTTGGCGCGCGTACGTTGCTCCTGACCTTCCTCTCGACCGCTACACTGCTCCCGGTACTACTCTCCGCCCCTTCCGGCAGGACGTCTTGCCCCGATCTCCTTCCCCTGTCTGCTTCCTGTTCTGCTCCCTCTAACACACTGGTAACTCCACCCCCTTCACTCCGTTCCGGCGGAGAAGCCGGCCCCGATCTCCAACTCCCACTGGGGGCTCCCCCTTCGCTCCCCTGCTCCTGACTGCTTCCCCCTTTGGCTCCCCTTGGCCTGACCAGGGGGGCTTCCTTTTGGGAATCCTCTGACTCACTGGACAAACTCATGGACGACCTTGCTGGGCAGAATTCTTCGCGGATTTCGACTTCAGAATAGAATACATCCTGGGGGATTCCAATGTTATAGCCGATGCGCTCTCCAGGAAACCACAATATCTTGAGGAGACGGCACCAATAGCAGCTAAGCACATTTTTGCACCGCAGGCGTGGGCGTGCGCTGCCATTGCAGTCGACCTGGACGCGGTGCGACGCGCGTTGCAAGTGGATCAGTTTGCACAATCCAAGATGGAGGAGCTGCGCAGGGGTTCACAGAGAGACGATGAGTTCCAGTTACGAGACGGGCTCTTGACTCGCAAAGGTGCCCTCTACGTATCAAGCGACGAGCTCCGCGCAAAGGTTCTGCAGCAGTTGCACGACGCCCCCAGTGCGGGCCACTTCGGCAAGGAGAAGACAATAGAATTAGTGGCCAGGGACTTTTGGTGGCCCCAGATGCGGGGAGAGGTGGCGGATTACGTCGCCAGGTGTGACACCTGTCAGAGGTCCAAACCCGTACACCAGAAGCCAGCGGGATTGCTGGAACTGCTGGAGACGCCGCAGCAACCGTGGGAGAGGGTAGCCCTAGACTTTGTTACTGATCTGCCCAGCTCCAGGGGCAAGACGGCGGTACTGGTGGTTGTGGACCTGTTCACCAAGATGGCGCACTTCATTCCTTGTGCCAAGGTGGCGACGGCAGAACAGACCGCCAGACTCTTCGTCGACCACGTGTTCAGAGTGCATGGGCTGCCGCAGTCCATCCTGTCCGACAGGGGGCGCCAATTTGTTTCCAATTTTTGGCAGAAGCTTCTAGGTATCCTGCACGTCAAGATCAACCTAGCGTCGGCGAGGCATCCACAGACCAACGGCCAAGCAGAGAGGGTCAACGCGATCATGCAGCAGTACCTGAGATGTTACGCCAATCAGCGACCCGCAGCGTGGGTGGACTACCTGCCGATGGCTGAGTTTGCCTACAACAACATGAAGCACGCATCGACGGGGGTGACGCCGTTCTTCGCGAACAATGGCCGTCATCCCAGAACCTTTCCGAGGCTCGTAGCAACGGGAGAGGGGGTGCCGCAAGAGGCCGATCAGTTCGCAGCAGAGTTGCAAGAGGTGCACGAGGAGCTGCGGAGACATTTGGAGCTGGCCAAACAAGCTTATAAGGTGCAGGCGGACAAACACAGAAGGGCGGGAGAAGACATCCAGGTGGGGGACTGGGTATGGTTAGCGGCCCAAGCGATGCCAGCCAAATCGTTAGCCAAGAAGAAGCTAGGACACAGGCAGCTAGGGCCATACCAAGTTGAGGCTAGGATCAATCCTGTAGCGTTTCGCCTGGCTCTCCCAGAAGGATCCAGAGTGCACCCGGTCTTTCATAGGTCGGTGCTCACTCCCTACAAGGCCCCGCACAGGTTTCAGGAGTCAGAAACAGTACCAGACCCACGCAAAGAGTCACCCAAGAGGGGGGGTTCGCCTAGGGCCGAACCACTCAACGAGGTCACAGAGATCCTGGACTCAAGGTGGGGGGCAGAGGGAGTTGAATACTTTATCGCCAGAGAGGGCACCCCAGCCAGTGCCAATAGTTGGGTGCCGGGTTACGCGTTAGACGAACCCCTTTTGAAAGATGAGTTCCATGCAATTTTCCCACATAGACCCATGCCAGCTGAGTACTTTGATGACTGGCTCTTTACGCCCACATTGTCAGATAGCACGTTCCGGGGCTTCTCTTCCACCGAGGAAGGAACGGCAGAATCGAGCCCGCCCAGAGGATTGTGTTCGGGAGTGGACACACTACCCTCGGATTGGTGGGAGGAGCAACCAGGGGAGGACTGGCGTAAGAGGTGGGTGAAGTGGCCTTGGCGGGCAGCACCAGACGAAGTAGCAATGGAAGAGGAGACTGAGAACGCTTTGGGTGAAGAACCCGAGTTCGAACACACATACACAGAACTGCCAGCAGAGAACATTGACGTAGACAATCTGTATCCCGAATCTACCCCCGAAGAGCCGCAGCTCCCACAACCTGCACCCGACGGGCGGGAGGGGGGGAAGGGGGGCTTCGAGGGGGGGATGGATGTCAGGGTTTCAGGGAGAGAAGAGCAGATGAGGGAGACAGAGAGCGAGGGGGAAGAATCCCAGAGAGACGAGGAGGAGGATGACAATGACCAAAGGTCGTCCATGAGTCTGTCCAGTGAGTCAGAGGACTCCCAAAAGGGAGCCCCCCTGGTCAGACCAAGGGGAGCCCAAGGGGGAAGCAGTCAGGAGCAGGGGAGTGAAGGGAGAGCCCCCAGTGGGAGTTGGAGATTGGGGCAGGTTTCTCCGCCGGAACGGAGTGAAGGGGGTGGAGTTACCAGTGTGTCAGAGGGAGCAGAGCAGGAAGCAGACAGGGGAAGGAGATTGGGGCAAGACGTTCTGCCGGAAGGGGCGGAGAGTAGCACCGGGAGCAGTGTAGCGGTCGAGAGGAAGGTCAGAAGCAAAGTACGCGCGCCAAGTTCAAATGTGGAGGCGCGCGGAAGTGAGGAGAGCCCTGGGGAGGAGCCCGGCCCCAAAGCACGAAGGAGGGGGGAACAGGCGTCAGAGGATTCAGCCTCTGGTGAGTCCCGGCGGGAGGGAACCCAGGGGGGCAGAAAGACCCTGCGGAAGAGGAAGGAGAGGAAGAGGTGGTCCAGCACAAACCTCTTAAACTGGTGCCGGGGCGGCACTGATTCAGAGGGGACTTCAGTGGTCTGATGTAGAGCCACGGAGATGGAATGTAAAAGCAGCAATGTTCTTCAATAAAGACTTTTGTAAATAAACTGGATTGGACTTAGGTCTCTTGTGAGCTGGGACCACGGGTGGCTCTGACAATAGATATAGCTAGCAGTATGCAGTAGAGCTGCATACCAAATTTGGTCAAATCCCAAACTCAATCAAACCAGTTCAAGGCACAGATCCATCTTCCCTGATAAGGGTTCCATGACAAATCTAAGCTCCAATTCCCTCCACACAAAGCAGCCCATCATATGCCCATCAAAGCACTTTGCCCATTCAGTGACCGGAATGGGATGCTCTATCCCGTACCAATAGTCAATTGAGGGCCAGACAACAGTTGACCTTAATTACATAGTTCTGTGCAGGTTTCTTTTCTTCATCCCTTCACAAACTGCAGATGCACAGTTCCTAATTTAGTTTGCAAATTGAGCATATAGGAGGACCTTGCTGTGGCCCTGGCCCCTGACTCTGGGGTTGCAGCACTCATCTCGCTTTACTGGCTGAGGGAGCCGGCGTTGGTCTGCAGACAGCTTCCGAGTCATGTGGACAGCATGACTAAGCCGCTTCTGGCGAACCAGAGCAGCGCACGGAAACGCTGTTTACCATCCCGCCAGAGCGATACCTATTTATCTACTTGCACTTTGACATGCTTTCAAACTGCTAGGTTGGCAGGGGCAGGGACCGAGTAACGGGAGCTCACCACGTCGTGGGGATATGAACCACGGACCTTCTGATTGGCAAGCCCTAGGCCCTGTGGTTTAGACCACAGCACCATCCGTGTCCCAGTCCACCCTAACCTTATACCATAACCCTAAACCCTACCCCCAACCTGACCCTAACTCCAAAACCGTAGGACACCCCCTTACCCCCTAACCCACAGATACTTCTTGCACCTTCAGGGTTAGGGTTGGGTTTGAGTTAGGGTTAGGGCCAGGGTTAGGGTACCAATTACAATCAGGGTTAGGGTTAAGTTAAGAGTTAGGTTTAAATTAGAATTAGGGTTAAGGTTAGGTTTAGGGTTAAATTAGGCTTAGGTTTAGGCTTAAGTTTGGACAAAAAAAAATCCTTCCAGTAGCACCTTAAAGACCAACTAAGTTAGTTCTTGGTATGAGCTTTTGTGTGCATGCACACTTCTTCAGATACACTGAAACAGAAGTTACCAGACCCTTCTATATAGTGAGAAGGTGGGCTATATAGTGAGAAGGCTTAAGTTTGGGTTAGGGTTAAGGTTCGGGATAGGGTTGGGTTTAAGTTAACATTAGGGTTGGAGTTAGGGTTAAGTAAGTGCTAGGGTTAGGTTTGAGTTAGGGTGAGCATTAAGGTTAAGGTTTGGGATAGGGTTGGGTTTGAGTAAAAGAAGAACAGCAGCAGGAGCAATATAATTATATTATTTATACTCCACCGATCTGGCTGCGTTTCCCAAGTGACTTGTGGCCGCTTTCAATAAAAGGTAAAAACATGAGCGAATGCTCATGAATTTAGAAACTCTCAATTCCCATATAATTCCAAAAGAAGACCTGGGAATTGTAGCTCTGAGCTTCTTTACAGAGGGTTGGACTAGATGACCCTTGGGTTCCCTTCCATCTCTACCATTCTAGGATGCTCCCTGTCTCTCTCTAGCTCACTCACACACTCACTCCTCCTTTTCATGGCAGTTTCACCTTTTTCTGCACTCCTAGCTCGGAAGGGCTGAAGAGGCTACGCTGCCGCCATGTTGGGCGAGGGCGGGGGTACCGGAAGGAGGTGCCACGGGAGGAGAGGCAAGAGGACAGGAAGGGGAGGGAAATGGGCGGAAGAGGCTATGCTGCCGCCATGTTGGGCGAGGGCGGGGGTACCGGAAGGAGGTGCCACGGGAGGAGAGGCAAGAGGACAGGAAGGGGAGGGAAATGGGCGGAAGAGGCTATGCTGCCGCCATGTTGGGCGAGGGCGGGGGTACCGGAAGGAGGTGCCACGGGAGGAGAGGCAAGAGGACAGGAAGGGGAGGGAAATGGGCGGAAGAGGCTATGCTGCCGCCATGTTGGGCGAGGGCAGGGGTACCGGAAGGAGGTGCCACGGGAGGAGAGGCAAGAGGACAGGAAGGGGAGGGAACCGGGCGGAAGAGGCTGTGCTGCCGCCATGTTGGGCGAGGGCGGGGGTACCGGAAGGAGGTGCCACAGGAGAGGCAAGAGGAAGGGGAGGGAAATGGGCGGAAGAGGCTGTGCTGCCGCCATGTTGGGCGAGGGTAGGATTACCGGAAGGAGGTGCCACCGGAGGAGAGGCAAGAGGACAGGAAGGGGAGGGAAACGGGCGGAAGAGGCGCTGCGGGCCAGCAGAGACGTGCCGAGCCAGGCTGGCCCTCTCTCTTTCTCCCACCCACTCTCTCTCGACCCCGCTCTCCCCAGGGGGCAGCCCCGCCCTCACCTGCCCTCACCTGCCTTTCTCCCCCAGTGGCCTTCCTCTCGTGCCCCTTGGCGGAGGGATGGTGCGGGTGGGCTGCGGAAGCCAAACGGAGCCTCTCGTGGGCGACGAACTGCAGCTTGCTGCCCCTGCCCCACGGGCAACCATAGCAGCAACACGCGCGAAGGTGGGGGCCGGCCTTCTCCCTCGCAGGAGAGAGCGACTCTGCTCGCGCATAGGGTTCTGCGCATCTTCTATATGCTACACAGAAAGGGGGGTATTTTGTTAGAGCGTTCCAAAAATATGATGTCATGCCTACCCATGGAAGTGACACAGTCCAGAATCGGGCTACCTGCACCTACCACCTCACTCTGTCTGGCTGGGGTGGGGAACCTGGGGTCCCCCAAAAGTCGCTGGACATTTGACTCCCATCAGCTTCAGTGGCCAGGGACAAATGGGAGATGCAGCGCCCATAATTGCAGCTCTGCTAACTCTTTTCAGTTAAGTATTGCCATTTTTCTGTGTTTAGCGGTCACCAGGCATGTAAAAAGTAATTTCCCATTATTATTTATCCTTCGCATCTTTGGCTCGCCTGTCCATTGCCCCATCCCCATCCTCCTGCATGTCATCTTACCACATGTTACATGAGCTGGGCTCTAGGTGTTGCATACCACAGAGACATGCAGAATGCCATAGCAGAAACTGCAGGTGACTAGTCTGATTCATCAGCAGATTTATTTTTTAATAAAAGCTTTTTATTAGATTTTCATTTCAAATACACAAACAAAATACACAATTATTTCATATCTATTTACATCTGTCTTTCCTTACTCTCCGTAGAGCATTGACTTCCCTCCTTCCCTTCCACAGGTTTTCTTATTCCAATCTCTAATCCACAGTTCCTTAATAGTACCTGAACCATGACATAAGATTTATTTCAGTCCTGCTAACGTCCTCAAACTTCAACAGTTCTCACTTATATAATCCATAAATTTACTCCATTCTTTTTGGTACTTTCTTTCCTCCTGCTTGTGGATCCTATGGATCAGTTTTGCTAATTCCGCATATTCAAACATCTTCGTTTGCCACTCCTTCACAGTTGGTAATTCCTTTGTTTTCCATTTTTGGGCTATCAAGATACTGGCAGCAGCTGTAGCATACATGAATCTTTGGTCTGCCTTCTTGATATCCTCCCCCATCAAACCTAGCAAAAAAGCTTCGGGTATCTTTTAAAATTCGTTATAGATCAGTTCCCAATTTTTTTTCCCATTTTGTCACATGTCCACCACATGTGGTAGAAATCACCATCCTTTTCTTTGCATTTCCAACAAATTTTACTACTCGTCCTATCCATTTTTGCTAGTTTGACAGGTTAAATACCAGCGATATATCATTTTCATTACATTCTCTTTTAGAGTAATGCATGCAGTAAATTTTAAATTCTCAGTCCAAAGTTTCACCCATGCATCATATTCAATGTTGTGCCCAAAATTTATTGCCCATTTTATCATTGCCTCTTTTATCAGTTCATCTTTTGTGTTCCATTCAAGTAAGAAATTGTACATTTTTAAAGTAATTTGGTCCTACTTTCTAGTATATCAATTTGAAATTTGATTTTTTTTATCATCGAATCCTAATTTTTTATAATAATAATAATGATTTTTTTATTTATACCCCGCCCTCCCCAGCCAAGGCCGGGCTCAGAGCGGATTAAAAGCAATAATAAAAACAAGATGAATGATTACAACTTAAAAACAAAAATAAAATACAACATTAAAATAATGGAACATTAAAATATTAAAATGTAGCCTCATCGCAGGAGGAGAAGGAAAAGAAAGGGAAAAAAAGAGAGAGAGAGAAAGGGAGGGAGGGAATCAAATTGGCTCCAAGCCAAAGGCCAGGCGGAACAACTCTGTCTTACAGGCCCTGCGGAAAGATATCAGATCCTGCAGGGCCCTGGTCTCATGAGGCAGAGCGTTCCACCAGGCCGGAGCCAGAGTTGAAAAGGCCCTGGCTCTGGTTGAAGCCAATCTCACTTCTTTAGGGCCTGGGACCACTAGGGTGTTGTTATTTATGGACCTTGAGGCTCTCCGTGGGGCATACCAGGAGAGGCGGTCCCGTAGGTACGAGGGTCCTAGGCCGTGAAGGGCTTTCAAGGTCAAAAGCAGGACCTTAAATCTGACCCTGTACTCTTTATCATCCTTAAACACATCTGTCAGGGGTTCAGAAGGAGAGACACAGGAGGGGGAGCAAATGGAGAGTGAGGAGGAAGAGGACGAAGGGGGTGCAGGCAGTGACAGTTACCAGAGTCGTGACTCAAGCCTCTCTAGCGAATCGGAGGACTCACAGAAGGGAGCACCGATGGCCAGAGCGAGGGAGGTTCCAGGGGAGAAACCTCAGGAGGGAGGGGCCAGCGGGGAGTCCCTGAGCAGCAGCTGGAAATCGGGACCAGCTTCCCCACCTGAGCGCAGTGGGGAGGGGGAGTCCCAGGAGTCGGGACCAGTGTTCTTGCCACCGGCGGGAGGAGAGGAGGCAGGGTTGGCCACGCCCACATCCGGAAGCGGGGAAACGGTCAGAAGGAAGGTTACCGGCTGGGCGCGCGCGCCAAGTTCAAATGTACAGGCGAGCGGCACAGCAGGGAGTCCGGACAGGGAGCCAGGTCCTAAAGCCCGCCGGAAGGAAGGGTGGAGCTCAGGGGGGTCAGCGTCAGAGGAATCGAGGAAAGAGATAACCCCTGAGGGCAGAAGGACCCAGCGTAGGAAGGAGCAGCGTAGGAGGTGGAGCAAAGCGAGAATCTTAAAGTGGTGTGGCTTTAGCAGCGAGTCAGAGGGGACTTAGCCAATCTAGCGTCAAGACGTGGGGTCTGCGCGCCCAGAGCTTGGAAATGGAAACTAAACTTCAATAAAGACTTTTGTATATAAGATCCACTGGGCGTTGGTCCTCTGTGAGCTGGGACCTAGCGGCAGTCCCTGACAACATCGTTCCCTTGATGGTATTGCAGCCATCCTGTAAATTTCTCCTCAATGCAATTATAAGGCTTCAGTTTCCATCCTTTCTCTGTTTTCATCAGAATCTCCTCATATGTGGCTCACCTCCTCTCCATGTTCAATTTCTTTACTGTTAACATTTCAACTGTGAGACCCACCACGGTGTTTTCCTTTCTTTTATTTTTTTATTTTTTTTTACTGAACTTGATTTATTTATTCACTTGTGTCAGAGCTGCCTCTAGGTCCCAGCTCACAGAGGACCAACGCCAGCCGGTGGTAATGTACAAAAGTCTTTATTGAAGTTCAGTTTCCATTTACAAGCCGCAGCGTGCAGCTCTACGTCTAGAACCTAGACCGGCGAAGCTCCGTCTGAGTCTCCGCCCCCTGTACACCAGTTTAAGACTCTAGCCTTACTCCACCTCTTCCGTTGTTCTTTCCTCCTCTGGGTCCTTCTGCCCCCCGGGGTCTCCTCCTTTCTGGACTCTTCTGACACTGACCCCCCTGACTCTTGTCCCTCCTTCCGGCGGGCTTTAGGACCTGGTTTCCTATCCGGGCTACCTGCTGTGCCGCTCGCCTGTACATTTGAACTTGGTGCGCGCGCCCAGCCTCCAACCTTCCTCTCGACCATTTCTGCGCTCTCCGATGGAGGCGTGGTCAATCCTGACTCATCTCCTCTCGCTGGTGGTGAGCAGCCTGATCCCGATACCTGGGACTCCTCCCCCACACTGCGCTCTGGTGGGGAAGCTGGTCCTGATTTCCAACTGCTGCTCTCTGAGTCCCCTCTGGCCCCCTTCTTCCTGGGGTGTCCCCCTAGGCACCCCCCTTGCCCTGGCCATGGGCGCCCCCTTCTGTGAATCTTCTGATTCGCTGGAGAGACTCAGGGTATCTCTCGGACCACTGTCATCGCCTACGCTCCCCTCGGATTCCTCCCCCTCACTCTCCATTTCCTCCCTCTCCTGTGCCTCTGCTCCTGAGCCCCTGACATCCATCCCCCCCTCGAAGCCCCCCTTCCCCCTCCCCTACTTCAGGTGTGGGTTCTGGGTGCTCCATCGTTATGGGGGTGAGTGCCGGATACAGTTCGTCCCCCGTGGCGTGCATCCAGCCGGATAAGTCCGGATAGTCCTCCATGGTCTCTCCGACATCTCTTTGCCTCCGTGCTCGAACCCAAGGTCCTCCCCCAACACGTCCATGTCCGTCTCTCCCCCGGTTGCCTCGGGGGATGTTGCCTGCCAAGGTCCCTGCAGCAGCTCCCTGCTCCACCCCCCTTCCGGTTGATTGTCCCACCAATAAGAGCAGTCTGTGGCAGACCCCGAGGGTGATCCCTCCGGGGAACGTGTGTCGAGTGCCGGTACCTCGTCTGATGAGAACCCGTGGCTGAAAATGTGGGTGTGAAAAGATATTCATCGAAATAATCTGCCGGTATAGGTCTGTGTGGGAGGAGCGCGTGGAACTCGTCCTTGAGGTAGTGCTCCTCCACCGCATAGTACGGCACCCAGCTGTTGGCGCTGGCCGGGGTACCTTCCCTGGCGAGGAGATACTCAACCCCCTCTTCCCTCCATCTCGAGTCTAAAATCTCTGTGACCTCGTTGATGGGCTCCCCCCTTGGCGACCCCCCCTCTGTGGGCGTTTCCCTGAGTGGGTCTGGTGCCGTCCCAGGCTCCTGAAATCTGTGAGGTGCCTTGTAGGGCGTGAGCACTGATCTATGAAAGACTGGGTGCATTCTGGATCCCTCCGGAAGTGTCAACCGGAAGGCCACTGGATTGATCCGTGCCTTGACTTGGTAAGGCCCTAGCTGCTTATGTCCGAGCTTCTTCTTCGCTAACGATCTGGCCGGCACTGCCTGGGCTGCTAACCAAACCCAGTCTCCCACCTGTATGTCTTCCCCAACCCTTCTGTGTTTGTCAGCCTGCAGCTTGTATGCTTGCTTTGCCCGTTCTAAATGCCTTCGGAGCTGTTTGTGGACCTCCTGCAACTCCGACGCAAAGGCATCCGCTGCCTGTGGCTCCCCCTCCCCCACTCTCTCTAATCCCGGGAAGGTTCTGGGATGTCTCCCATTGTTGGCGAATAACGGTGTCATCCCCGTGGACACGTGCTTCGTGTTGTTGTAGGCGAACTCGGCGAGCGGCAGGTAGTCCACCCATGTCGCAGGCTGCTGATTCGCGTAGCATCTCAGGTACTGCTGCATGATGGCGTTGACCCTCTCCGCTTGTCCGTTGGTCTGCAGGTGTCTCGCCGACGCTAAGTTGATCTTGACGTTCAGGATGCCCATCAGCTTCTGCCAGAAGTTCGAGATGAACTGGCGCCCCCGGTCAGATAGGATGGACCGTGGCAGACCGTGAACCTTGAACACGTGTTCTATGAACAGTTTGGCGGTCTGTTCCGTTGTGGCCACCTTCGCGCACGGAATGAGGTAGGCAGTTTGGTGAACATGTCCACCACCACGAGAACTGCTGTTTTGCCCCGCGAGCTTGGTAGATCCGTGACAAAGTCCAGGGCCACCCTCTCCCACGGTTTGAGCGGGGTCTGCAGCGGTTCCAGCAGTCCCGCCGGCGGTCTGTGTACTGGTTTGGCCCTTTGGCATGTGTCGCACCTCGTGACGTAATCCGCGACTTCCCCCCGCATCTTGGGCCACCAAAAGTCTCTGGCTACTAATTCTACAGTCTTCTCTTTCCCAAAGTGCCCGGCGCTGGGTGCGTCGTGCAACTGCTGCAGTACCTTGGTGAGGAGGTCATCTCCCGGTACATAGAGGGCCCCTTTGCGGATGAGCAGTCTGTCGCGTATCTGGAACTCGTCGTCCTTCGCTGCGCCACTGCGCACCTCCTCCATCTTGGCTTGTGCGAAGGAGTCCGCCTGCAGCGCGCGACGTACGGCATCCAGGTCCATGGTGGCCGAAGTGCACGCCCACGCTTTCGGTGCGAAAATGTGCTTGGCCGCCGCCGGTGCCGCTTCCTCGAGATACTGCGGCTTCCTGGACAGTGCATCCGCCATGACGTTGTTGCCTCCCGGGATGTACTCAATCCTGAAGTCGAAATTCGCAAAGAACTCTGCCCAGCGTAAGTGCCTCTGGTTCAGGAACCTTGCCGTGCGCCAGTACTCCAGGTCCTTATGGTCCGTGCGGACCTGCACTGTGTGTCTGGCTCCGACGAGGAAGTGCCGCCACGCCTTGAATGCTGCATGAATGGCCAGCAACTCCCTGTCCCAGATGGTGTAGTTCTGCTCCGACTTGCTGAGTTTCCTGGAGTAGAAAGCGCACGGCCTCCAGTCCCCTTGCGGATCTTGCTGCAACAGGACCGCTCCCACGGCTCTGTCTGAGGCGTCCGTTTCAACCCTCATTGGTTTGCTGGGGTTCACATGCAGTAGCTGCTCTTCGGACGCGAAGAGACGCTTGAGTTTCTGGAATGACTGCTCCTCCTGCTCCGTCCAGATGAACTTCTTCTTCTTGGAGCTGAGAGTGTCGGTAATGGCCGCCGTCTGCATAGCGAACCCCTTGATGAACTTGCGATAAAAGTTGGCAAAGCCGACGAACTTCTGGACCTCCTTCCGATTACGCGGGCTCTTCCAGTCCAACACTGAGCGGACCTTGGCGCTGTCCATGGCGAGCCCCTTGTCGGACAACTTGTAGCCCAGGAAATCCACCTCCGTCATGTCGAACTGGCACTTCTCCAGTTTGGCGTAAAGTCTGTGCTCCCGTAGTCTCTGCAGAACTTCCTTGACGTCCCTCTCGTGAGCCTCCTGCGAGTCTGAGAATATCAGGATGTCGTCCAGGAAGCAGACGCACTTCTTGTAGAGGAGTCCCGCTAACATGTGATGCATGAAGGCTTGGAAACAGTGAGAGCCATTTTGTAATCCAAACGGCATAACTCTGTATTCATAGGTGCCCAGGGGCGTGAACATGGCTGTCTTCCACTCGTCGCCCTCCCGTATGCGAATAAGGTTGTACGCCCCTCGCAGATCCAACTTGGTGAAAACGCGTCCTTTTCTCACCGTCGCGAGCAGGTCGTCGATTTTGGGCATGGGGAAGGCCGTGGGCTTGGTTTTCGAATTCAAAATTCTGTAATCAACCACAAGCCTTTTTGGGGCGTGTCTTTTTTCTTCACGAGAAACATGGGGCTGCCCCCCACTGCTTTGGACTCCCGGATGAAACCGCGCTTCAAATTGTGATCTATGAACTCCCTGAGCCCTTGCAGTTCGTCTTCAGACATGGAATACAGTTTCCCGGTCGGCAGCGTCGCCCCCGGCAGGAGGTCAATCTTGCAATCATAGGACCTGTGGGGAGGCAGTTTGTCCGCTTCCTTCTCGCCGAAAACCTCCAAAAACGCTGCGTACTTGTGGGGCACTGCTTGCAGCGTGCCTAATCGTAGCTGCTGGTCATCCTCTTCCCCCTCCGGGCTAGGCAGGATGCAGAGTTCTGCGCAGTAGGAGGAGCTGAAAGTTAGTTGGCGCTGGTACCATGCCAATGCCGGGCTGTGCCTGTGGAGCCAACTCATGCCCAATACTACAGGCGTGTCCGACAGTTGGGTGACATTGAAGCTGATGACTTCCCGGTGATTTCCAATTTGCATCACCATCGGCAGCGTTTGCTTGACCACCTGCCCCCCCAGCAATTCTCTCCCATCGACCGGGACAACTTTCAGGGGCATCGTGGCTGGCAGGAGCGCTATGCGATGTTGCTTGATGAAATCCAGTCCTATAAAGTCTGCATTACTACCAGAGTCAATGGTAATGGGCACTTCCATAGTGAGTCCATTGGGTAGCTGGAGCGATGCAGTGAGTTGCACCACTGGTTTGGGCGGGAGTGGGTCTGTGGGCTGCAAAATTTCTGGGGACTGCTTCACTGACTCGTCTGGCTGGGCCCCAGTGCCTCTGCTTCCAGCCAGACTCCGTCGTTTCCCTGCTGTGGTTCTCTCTGCTGATCTGCTTCTGTTACTGTTGCGGAGGCTGCAGTGTGCTTGTGGAGCCTCTGGGGACACTCTTTCGCCATGTGCTGAGCACTGTCGCAGATGTAACACTTCCTGTTTCCTCTAGGAGGCTTCGCTTTGACTGCTCCCGGTGTTAGGGCTCTGGTTGCTGACTGAGCCCTGGCACCTCCTATCTCCATCGGTTCCTCTCCCCCTCCCAGCGGAGGCGTGGATTGAGCGCGCGCTGCGTCCCTGGGAAAGAAAGGAGGTGCTCTCGCCGGCGTGCGTCCCCAACGCCCTTCGTCTTTGCTCCATGGACGTTCTTCCAGACGCACCCCAGCCGTTAGCGCCCTCTGGACAACTTCCTGAGTGCTTTGGGGTCGTTCCCCCCTTGCAATTTCGTCTTTCACAGCTCCATTCAACCCTTCCCAGAATAGGTCTCTGACTGCAGCTGAATCTTTCTCCCATCCCAGCGCATTGACCAATGCAGAAAAGCGGGAATGATACTGCCTTACAGTGGCTCTCCCTTGTTTCAGTCCATGTACCTCTTTTCTGGCGATATCTACGTCTATTGTTGATAAAAAACACGCATCCATCGCTTTAATGAAGGCGGGATCCTTATCTCTCCACAGATTGCGCAGGCACGCTTTAGCTTCTCCATGGAGATGAGTTAATATAAAGCCCACCTTCTCCTGCTCATCTCTAAAGTCTTTCTCCAGCAACTGCAGCGCAAATACCACGTCTGCTCGGAAGTTAGGGTACTGCTGCAGACTCCCATCGAAATGAGACACCAGGCTGCCTCCTCTCTTTCCCAGCCCAATCCCCTCTGGTTTGGGTTAGGGTTAGGGTGCCATCTCCTGTGCCTCTGCTCCTGAGCCCCTGACATCCTGTGACAGAAAAAAAAAAAATTCTCTCTCTCCCAGTATTTGTTATACAAGTGGAAATGTAAGTTGTGTTCAACTTCAGTGTTTTCCCTGGAGGGTATCTCTTTTACTAACTTGCCAATTTTGTGCGTTTTCTTCGTTCCCAGCACAGCTCCAGTTTGAAGAGCAGATGACTCTTATTTTGCCTTTTCCTCTGCTTATTTTGCAGCCTCTTCACGCCACTTCGCTTTCTTTGCTAAGTTCCAGCTTGTGAGGGATCCATGGTGTTCAACAGCCCTTTTATCAGAGGCAGTCACAGCAAAGCAAGCCATGATTGTCAGGGCAATCATAATGTAACAGGTTTTACTCGGGCTGTGTTCCTTGCAGCATCCAGCACCTCTGGCTTGCAAAACAAATTGGTTTGGAACCAATTAGAGCAGCGTTTTTCAACAACCTTCGGTGTTTTCCTTTCTAACAGATGGTTGTTTCTATCCCATATCTCATAAAGGCACTCCGTATCACATGGTTTGTAAATCCTCTGTGCACTTTCACTTTAGCATACCAGAGATAGGAGTGCCACCCATATCTGTTATTGTATGCCTCCAAATCTAACAGGTCTGGGTTTTCTAAAATTATCCAATATTTTATCCAACATAAGCAAGCCACTTCTTGGTAAAGTTTTAAATCAGGTACCGAAAAACCACCTCTTTCCTTTCCATCCGTCAGTATTTTAAATGTAATCCTTAGTTTTCTCCCTTGCAATATACGGTAAAACGTGAGAGAACCTTCTGCCATTCTCTGAATTGTCCTATGCCTCTAATTATAGGAAATAAAAATAGTATCTTTGGTAATATGTTCATTTTAATCGCTGACATTCTTTCACTAACCCTTTCCCCAGGTAATCAGTTTTACTGGTTCACTCCATTCGCTGGAGGGTAATATTTTATAACGGACCAGCCGGGCTGGAAGTATCTCTTCTTGCTGAAAATGCTTTTGGAGGTGAGTAAAGGATTCGTGATCCTGTATGGAAACATTCAAATGATTAAGAGTAAAGAATAGAATAGATAGTTTATTATGGCCATATTCAATACATCATACAGCAAAACAGGTATAACAAAATAAAATTAATAAATTAAAATATGTTTAAATCAAGTACATCTCACACCGTGAATTTCTAAATTCCATTAAAATAAGAACAATATAGCGCTTAAAATATCCAATTATCAGTATAAATCAATATTATTTAGGCAGAATCAATAATCATAGAGTAATCCATTTTTCCTCTTATAAGCTAATACTGTTATCAGAAATCTGGCAACAGAAAGGGACCTACTCGGATCAGAATCATGCAGTAAATGTATTAGCTGTGTTTCCAAGGAGTCACCCGAGATTTCCAATAATAAAGGGGACAAAAATCTGATCCGAGAAACTGAATGTAGTGAACAACAGAATAGTATATGTTGTAAGGATTCTATAGATCTATTATCACATACACACACCGCTGAGATCTGACCATTGGAAAATCTATTATTCAAAACATTGGAAGGAAAGGCGTTAAATCTTGCCTTGATAAAGGCATATCTGTGGGCCGCTACAGACAAAGAAGTCAAATAAGATGGTATCTGCTGAGAGGGCACTATGCCAAGATTTAATGGTGAGCAAGTGCCACTACCCAAAATGGTGTTTTGTTGTAGGTCAATCTCCTCAAGTTTTTGAGTGAGGGTTTTTTTTGCTGTGGCTAGGTCCAGTTCCAATAATTCTGATGGAGACAATCCAACCACTTTAGAATGGATCTCTTTTGCCCATAGGACGGGAAAATAATGTCTCCAAAGGCATTGGATCAGATACAGTTTCGGGAGCCTATGCCTTAAGGACAGCCAGTAACAAAGGCTGCGCCTCCAAAGAGTGTTTTCTAAAGATGTAGTTTTTAATTCTAAGCGAATAGCTGCGGTAAGAGTAAAGAGAACACTAGCCAACCAGCCTTCCTTTTCTGAAAGTGAGGCTGGGACTCCGGCCTTCTTTTCCTGTCGAATTAAGGCAGTTTTTAAAGTGTGGTTAGCACTTTCAACAATAGCTTGGCCTTGGGAATTATAAGGGATGCCAAATAAATGGTGAATATTCCAAGTTTCACAAAACTGAGCAAAGCTTTTTGCGCAATACGCTGGGGCATTGTCAGTTTTTAAAGAATGGGGCTTGCCCATGACTGACATGGTACGAACAAGATGATTGCAAACATGTTTAACTTGTTCTCCCCTTTGAGGGGTGGCCCAAATGAAACCAGAGAACATATCAGTGCAGACATGTATAAACTTCCAAGGTGAGAAAGGGGAAAAATGAGTCACATCCATTTGCCACAACTGGTTGGCCTCCAGCCCACGGGGATTAACACCAGGGCTGGGGTGGCCAATCTGATTAGAGCATTGAGGGCATTGTTGGATAATTGCACGAGCCGCTTCCAACGGAATATGGAATTGGCGGCTGTCAGGGGCTCAGGAGCAGAGGCACAGGAGAGGAAGGAAATGGAGAGCGAGGGGGAGGAATCCGAGGGGAGCGTAGGCGATGACAGTGGTCCGCGGGATTCCCTGAGTCTCTCCAGCGAATCGGAAGATTCACAGAAGGGGGCGCCTATGGCCAGGGCAAGGGGGGTGCCAAGGGGGACACCCCAGAAGGAAGGGGCCAGAGGGGACTCAGAGAGCAGCAGTTGGAAATCAGGACCAGCTTCCCCACCAGAGTGGGGGGGAGGAGTCCCAGGTATCGGGACCAGGGTGTTCACCACCAGCGAGAGGAGATGAGTCAGGATTGACCACGCCTCCATCGGAGAGCGCGGAAACGGTCAAGAGGAAGGTTGCCCACTGGGCGCGCGCGCCAAGTTCAAATGTACAGGCGAGCGGCACAGCAGGTAGCCCGGATAGGGAACCAGGTCCTAAAGCCCGCCGAAAGGAGGGACAAGAGTCAGGGGGGTCAGTGTCAGAGGAGTCCAGGAAGGAGGAGACCCCGGGGGGCAGACGGACCCAGAGGAGGAAAGAACAACGGAAGAGGTGGAGTAAGGCCAGGGTCTTAAACTGGTGTATAGGGGGCGGAGAGTCAGACGGAGCTTCGCCGGTCTAGGTTCTAGAAGTAGAGCTGCACGCTGCGGCTTGTAAATGGAAACTGAACTTCAATAAAGACATTTGTACATTACAACCGGCTAGCGTTGGTCCTCTGTGAGCTGGGACCTGGAGGCAGCTCTGACAGTAAGCTCCGTCCCCCTAAAACCTCGCAACGTGAGTGGACGCAGCGAGGGGCGAAGATTGGTGCTTCGCGAGCTCACAAAAGCAGGACAGGATGACTACCGAAGAACGAATGGTAGCCCTGCAAAATGCAGTGACACAATTTAACGCGGACATACTAGCATCCAGGAAGAGGGAAGAAGATACTGCTGCTACCTGCAGGGATCTGCAAACCAGGTTTGAAATGTTGACTAAGCAGGGGCTACCGGGAGCCAGACCAGAGGGGATTGGGCTGGGAAAGAGAGGAGGCAGCCTTGTGTCTCATTTCGATGGGAGTCTGCAGAAGTACCCTAACTTCAGAGCAGACGTGGTATTTGCACTACAGTTGCTGGAGGAGGACTTTAGAGATGAGCAGGAGAAGGTGGGCTTTATACTAGCTCATCTCCATGGAGAAGCTAAACCGTGGTTGCGCAATCTGTGGAGAGATAAGGATCCCGCGCTCCAAAGTGCGGATGCCTTCATTAAAGCGATGGATGCGTGTTTTTTATCAACAATAGACGTAGATATCGCCAGAAAAGAGATACATGGACTGAAACAAGGGAGAGCCACTGTAAGGCAGTATCACTCCCGCTTTTTTGCATTGCTCAACGCGATGGGAGGGGAGAAAGATTCAGCTGCGGTCAGAGACCTTTTCTGGGAGGGATTGAACGGAGCTGTGAAAGACGAAATTGCAAGGGGGGAACGACCCCAAAGCACTCAGGAAGTTGTCCAGAGAGCGCTAACGGTTGGGGTGCGTCTGGAAGAACGTCCGTGGAGCAAAGACGAAGGGTGTTGGGGACGCACGCCGGCGATAGCACCTCCCTTCTTTCCCAGGGACGCAACGCGCGCTCAATCCACGCCTCCGCTGGGAGGGGGAGAGGAACAGATGGAGATAGGTGGTTCCAGGGCTCAGTCAGCAACCAGAGCCCTAACACCGGGAGCAGTCAAAGCGAAGCCTCCTAGAGGGAACAGGAAGTGTTACATCTGCGACAGTGCTCAGCACATGGCAAAAGAGTGTCCCCAGAGGCTCCACAAGCACACTGCAGCCTCAGCAACAGTAACAGAAGCAGTTCAGCAGAAAGAACCACAGCAGGGAAACGACGGAGTCTGGCTGGAAGCAGAGGCACTGGGGCCCAGCCAGACGAGTCAGTGAAGCAGTCCCCAGAGATTTTACAGCCCACAGACCCACTCCTGCCCAAACCAGTGGTGCAACTCACTGCATCGCTCCAGCTACCCAATGGACTCACTATGGAAGTGCCCATTACGATCGACTCTGGTAGTAATGCAGACTTTATAGGACTGGATTTCATCAAGCAACATCGCATAGCGCTCCTGCCAGCCACGATGCCCCTGAAAGTTGTCACGGTCGATGGAAGAGAATTGCTAGGGGGGCAGGTCAAGCAAACGCCGCCGATGGTGATGCAAATTGGAAATCACGGGAAGTCATCAGCTTCAATGTCACCCAACTGTCGGACATGCCTGTAGTTGGCTGCACAGGCACAGCCCGGCATTGGCATGGTACCAGCGCCAACTAACTTTCAGCTCCTCCTACTGCGCAGAAGACTGCATCCTGCCTAGCCCGGAGGGGGAAGAGGATGACCCGCAGCTACGATTAGGCACACTGCAAGCAGTGCCCCACAAGTATGCAGCGTTTTTGGAGGTTTTCGGCGAGAATTAAGCGGACAAACTGCCTCCCCACAGGTCCTATGATTGCAAGATTGACCTCCTGCCGGGGGCGACGCTGCCGACCGGGAAACTGTATTCCATGTCTGAAGACGAACTGCAAGAACTCAGGGAGTTCATAGATCACAACTTGAAGCGCGGTTTCATCCGGGAGTCCAAAGCAGTGGGGGGCAGTCCCGTGTTTTTCGTGAAGAAAAAAGACAGGCCCCAAAAAAGCTTGTGGTTGATTACAGAATTTTAAATTCGAAAACCAAGCCCACGGCCTTTCCCATGCCCAAAATCGACGACCTACTCGCGACGGTGAGGAAAGGACGCGTTTTCACCAAGTTGGATCTGCGAGGGGCGTACAACCTTATTCGCATACGGGAGGGCGACGAGTGGAAGACAGCCATGTTCACGCCCCTGGGCACCTATGAATACAGAGTTATGCCGTTTGGATTACAAAATGGCTCCCACTGTTTCCAAGCCTTCATGCATCATGTGTTAGCGGGACTCCTCTACAAGAAGTGCGTCTGCTTCCTGGACGACATCCTGATATTCTCAGAATCGCAGGAGGCTCACGAGAGGGACGTAAAGGAAGTTCTGCAGAGACTACGGGAGCACAGACTGTACGCCAAACTGGAGAAGTGCCAGTTCGACATGACGGAGGTGGATTTCCTGGGCTACATATTGTCCAAGGGGCTCGCCATGGACAGCGCCTAGGTCCGCTCAGTGTTGGACTGGAAGAGCCCGCGCAATCGGAAGGAGGTCCAGAAGTTCGTCGGCTTTGCCAACTTTTATCGCAAGTTCATCAAGGGGTTCGCTATGCAGACGGCGGCCATTACCGACACTCTCAGCTCCAAGAAGAAGTTCATCTGGACGGAGCAGGAGGAGCAGTCCTTCCAGAAGCTCAAGCGTCTCTTCGCGTCCGAAGAGCAGCTACTGCATGTGAACCCCAGCAAACCGATGAGGGTTGCAACGGACGCCTCAGACAGAGCCGTGGGAGCGGTCCTGTTGCGGCAAGATCCGCAAGGGGACTGGAGGCCGTGCGCTTTCTACTCCAGGAAACTCAGCAAGTCGGAGCAGAACTACGCCATCTGGGACAGGGAGTTGCTGACCATTCATGCAGCATTCAAGGCGTGGCGGCACTTCCTCATCGGAGCCAAACACACAGTGCAGGTCCGCACGGACCATAAGAACCTGGAGTACTGGCGCACGGCAAGGTTCCTGAACCAGAGGCACATACGCTGGGCGGAGTTCTTTGCGGATTTCAACTTCAGGATAGAGTACATCCCAGGCGACAACAACGTCATGGTGGATGCACTGTCCAGGAAGCCGCAGTATCTCTAGGAAGCGGCACCGGCGGCGGCCAAGCACCGAAAAGCGTGGGCGTGCGCTTCGGCCACCGTGGACCTGGATGCCGTACGTCGCGCGCTGCAGGTGGACTCCTTCGCACGAGCCAAGATGGAGGAGGTGCGCAGTGGTACAGCGAAGGACGACGAGTTCCAGATACGTGACGGACTGCTCATCCGCAAAGGGGCCCTCTATGTACCGAGAGACGACCTCCGCGCGAAGGTACTGCAGCAGTTGCACGACGCACCCACCGCCGGGCACTTTGGCAAAGAGAAGACTGTAGAATTAGTAGCTAGAGACTTTTGGTGGCCCAAGATGCGGGGGGAAGTCGCGGATTACGTCACGAGGTGCGACACATGCCAAAGGGCCAAACCAGTACACAGACTGCCGGCGGGACTGCTGGAACCGCTGCAGACCCCGCTCGAACCGTGGGAGAGGGTGGCTCTGGATCTACCCAGCTCACGGGGCAAAACAGCAAAACAGCAGTTCTCGTGGTGGTGGACATGTTCACCAAAATGGCCCACCTCATTCCGTGCGCGAAGGTGGCCACAGTGGAACAGACCGCCAAACTGTTCATAGAACACGTGTTCAAGGTTCACGGTCTACCACGGTCTCTCCTGTCCGACCAGGGGCGCCAGTTCATCTCGAACTTCTGGCAGAAGCTGATGGGCATCCTGAACGTCAAGATCAACCTAGCGTCGGCGAGACACCCGCAGACCAACGGACAAGCGGAGAAGGTCAACGCCATCATGCAGCAGTACCTGAGATGCTACGCGAATCAGCAGCCTGCGACATGGGTGGACTACCTGCCGCTCGCCGAGTTCGCCTACAACAACACGAAGCACGTGTCCACGGGGGTGACACCGTTCTTCGCCAACAATGGGAGGCATCCCAGAACCTTCCCGGGATTAAAGCGCACTGCAAATCCATGCTAGTGGAAAAACAGTTTCCCATTGTTCTAAGGGCATGGGCACAATAATTTGGCGGCAATTGATGCCAAAGAGACTTTTGCATCGGCAGCAACCCTTGCTGATGAGCTGAGCAAGGAGATCCACTAAGGGAGTCACCGTATTCTTCGGCGTGTGATTTAAATACAGCCATTCAATTATGTGAACTTTTGATGGGCCTAACTGAATAAGGGCCGCAAAAGGTTGGACAGAATCTGTCATTATGACTACATCTGGCAAAACATTAACAATTGCTTGGTCAACCCAGTGGATACGCATAATTTCCTTTAACTGGGCAACAGTTTTCTGTTGAGAAGAGGTCAAAGTAATTTGCTCACCAGGAGAATGATGGCCTTTTAAGGCTGAAAAAAGCGGCCGTAAAACTTAAAGAGGGATTTTAAAATATGTCTTATCCAATTAATGTTGCCCAGTAGTTGTTGCAGCTCTACATATTTCATTGTTTTTGGAGCATGAAGCTCAGGGATTATGGGAATGGAGTAGCTAGCTATCATTTTGTGTCCTAGATAATGAAAAGGAGAGGATTCCTACACCTTTTCGGGAGCGATTTTCAAACCGTAAATTGACAAACAGGCTACCATATCCTGTTTCCATTGAGGGGGGGAGGGGGGGAGCGGCCAATAATATATCATCCATATAATGACAGATTAAAAGGTGTGGATACTGAAGATGGAAAGGCTGGAGGGCTTGATTCACATAATGTTGGCACATGGCAGGGGAATTCAACATTCCCTGCGGTAAGACTTTCCATTGATACCGTTCCGTGGGCTGGCTATTATTTAACACAGGAACAGTAAAAGCAAAGAATTTACGATCCTTTTCCTGTAAAGGAATGGAAAAGAAACAATCTTGCAAATCTATGATAGCCAATTGGTAGGAATGGGGGATTACATTTGGATTAGGCAGACCACACTGCAAGGGCCCCATAGGTTCAAGGATTTCATTAATTTTCCTTAAATCCTGGAGAAATCTCCATTTTCCACTTTTCTTTTTTATGACAAAGATGGGAGTATTATAGGGGCTAACAGAGGGCTCAATATGATCTGCCACTAGTTGCTCATTAACCAATTGTTTTAAAGCAAGTAGCTTTTCCCCCGTTATGGGCCATTGTTCTACCCATACAGGGGTAGCAGATTTCCAGGTAAGGGGAAGTGCAAGCTTACTCATTAAATTTGAATGGTAGCTTGTAATTGTTGCAGCAGGTCTCTGCCCCACAGATCGAGGTGGATTTTCAGCACACAGGGCTGGATATATGCAATGGTTTCAGAGCTATCAGGCAGAGAAACAGGCAGCCAGTGTACGCTTTTAGAAGAGGTTTGAGGTCCACCCACACCCCAAACTGCAGAGACTGACACAAGGGGCCACGTGGGGTCCCAGCAATTACTAGATATGACAGAAATGTCTGCGCCTGTGTCAATCAAGCCTTCCAGAACTTTGCCATTGATTTTGTACTTACAAAGAAGTTTCTGTTCACCGATCCTTTGGATTACAGCTAATAGCTGTGGAGAGAGATGAGAGAGCTGGTGCAAATTACTATCCATAATAGAAGCAGTAGGATGAGAAGGGAGCACCACCAAATGTGCCCAAGACTCACCCTTTTTTAACTGCATGGGCATATGGCTCCAAAGTTGAACCATGATTGTGCCCACATACAGATAGGTAGCCGTGTTGGTGTGCCATAGTCAAAACAAAACAAAAAAAATTCCTTCCAGTAGCACCTTAAAGACCAACTAAGTTAGTTCTTGGTATGAGCTTTCGTGTGCATGCACACTTCTTCAGATACCTTCAGATGCCCACATAGTCAGGATCTAGGACTCCTGGAATAACCATGATTCCTTCCTTGGCCGCAGAGAATTTGGGTAAAATTAAGCCTGCGACCTTAGGTGGTAGTGGTCCTGCCAATTGGGTGGGCATGAGCACGATTTCACCAGGTAAAACAGTGTCTTTGGTTTCCTGATTAATTAAATCAATGGTGAAGTCAGAAGGTGTTTCCTTAGGAAAATTTTCAATAGTGGAAACTGACGGCAAAAGACTCTATTTCTCGTGGCCCGAGAGTGGGGCCACCATGGAGTTTCCCGACCTCCGGCACTGATTTGCCCAATGATAGCCTTTACCGCACTTTGGGCATTTTTTGGAAGGCTTAGCCCTGTTGCCATCACCATTCCTGTTTGCTCCTCCGCCAGGGGCTCTGGATTGTCTAGCAAAATGACCTGGGTGCTTACAGTTAAAGCAGTTGCCTGTTGGCTTATTGCCAGCTTGGATGGCACCGGCAAGCGAAGACATCGCGTGGCTCTGGCTTCCTACATCTGCACAGGTTTGAATCATATCGGCCAGGTCATATTTGGGGCGATGTACAACTGACTGCAATGCCTTCTTGCAGTCGGTATTAGCATTTTCGAAAGCCAATTTTTTCATCAATTCATTTTGAGCCGTAGGGTCATCAATTTGCCTGGCGATTGATTCTTTCAATCTATCTATATATTGATGGTAAGGCTCCGAATGTTGTTGCTTTATATTAACAAAGGAGCTTAGTGGTTGCCCTGAGACAGGGACTTTCTGAAAGGCGCGTTGCACGCAGGTCGCGGTGCGACTAAAATGCGAAGGTGTCAATTGCGCCTGTGCTGGTATAGTATCATACAGACCAGCACCAAAGAGTTGAGCGGCTGAATGCTGTGGATCAGCCAGAGCTGCTGCGCTATGCTTAAATTCGCTTTCAAAAACTACATACTGAGCAGGAGATAAGAGCATGCACATCAAATCCTTCCAATCTTGAGGTAGCATTGTGTAACCATTTGCGATCCCCTCCAGCATCCCCAGCACATAGGAAGATTTGAGGCCAGAATCAGTAATGGCTTTCCTTAATTCTCTTAGAATAGAATAAGGAAGCGCCTCGTACTTTATCTGTTGTTGCACAGTGCTGGGGTTGGTATAGGAGATAGGGAAAGCAGATGGCATCTCCCCCGCCCATCCAGCCTCTTCCTCTAAGGAGAGGTGCCCTTGCTGCCTAGCTTGAGAAAGCGCGGCACGTACAGCTCCTGTGGAAAAGCACGCAGGGGCTGGGGCAGGCAAAGGAGGGATGGGGGGGCGGATGTGGGCTGAGGCGTAGGGTTGGCAAGGTTGCGATGGGGGTGAAATCTTAGGGTAAGGTGGGGGATTGTCTGCAACGGGCAAAAGAGCAGGTGCCGTCGGAGATGCCTGAGATGCCTGAGGTCCTAATCTAGCGACGGCATCAGCACACTTCTGTCAAGTGAGCAGACAATGAATCGGAGCCCTCGGTTCTGCAAAGAGGGTTTTTCCGATCTTTTGCCAAGCCTCTGACCCTAAAGACCCAGATTCCGGATACCAGGGGCACTGGCAAGCAATCTCACATAACATTTGTTCAATTTCTTTCAAAGAAATATGAGCACCTGCCACCCGCTGTCTAACGAGATGGAGCAACTCCTTGGCATGCTCCTGCTGGAACCTAGTCAGTTCCACCCCCCATACTCACGAAGTAGCGCGCTAATACTTTTCCAGTTAAGTGAAGTACAGGGGCTGGCTGCGTAAGGGATCTGGCAATCACGTCGGAGTCACCAGATGTTGGGTTGAAATAACGACAGACGTGTCAAAACAAAAAAAATTCCTTCCAGTAGCACCTTAAAGACCAACTAAGTTAGTTCTTGGTATGAGCTTTCGTGTGCATGCACACTTCTTCAGATACACTGAAACAGAAGTTACCAGACCCTTCTATATAGTGAGAAGGTGGGGAGGGGTATTACTCAGAAGGGTGGTGGGAATGGGAGATTGGCAGATAGCTGTGATGAGCCTGTTGACGACTCTTAACGACTGCAATAGGTCTTACAGGAAAAAGCAAGGGGTGAAAAGGTGAAAAATGGCTTTGTCATGTATAATGAGATAAGAATCCAATGTCTTTGTTCAGACCAGGTCTCTCCATGGTTTTAAGTTTGGTGATAAGTTGCAATTCAGCAGCTTCTCTTTCCAGTCTATTTCTGAAATTTCAAATTTACACTGGTTGATAATTGTCATTGAACAAATTTATATTCTTTGCCGTCATCCAGACTCCAAAGTATTTGACTTTCTTAACCACCTTGATTCCACTTTCTTGTTCCAATATTTCTATCTCGTTCTTTTCCATATTTTTAATCACCATTTTCGTCTTTCTTATTCAATTTGAATCCTGCCAGTTGCTAAAATTTCTCAATTTCTTCCATTGCTTTTTTGACACTCTTTTGTGGTTCTTCTAGAGTTAATACTCTTAAATTAAGCTTAAATTTTTTGGCACCTATTTTAACTCTTTTTACCTCTGATGTTTCTCTCATACAATTTTCTAATACCTCTAATACCATTATAAATAATAGTGGAGACAGTAGGCACCCCTGTCTGGTTTCCTTTGTGATGTCAAATGGAATGCTGAAGTAGGGAATCAAGAGATAAAAGGAACAACTGGCAAGTTTGGCTTTGGAGATCAAAATGAAGCAGGGCAAAGGTTAATAAGAGTTCTGCCAAGAGAACAAGCTGGTCATCACAAACACTTTTCCAACAACACAAGAAACGGCTCTACACATGGACATCACCAGATGGGCAGCATCGAAATCAGATTGATTATATTCTCTGCAGCCAAAGATGGAGAAGCTCTATACAGTCAGCAAAAACAAGACCTGGAGCTGACTGTGGCTCAGATCATCAGCTTCTTATAGCAAAATTCAAGCTTAAAGTAGGAAAAACCACTGGGCCGGTAAGATATAATCTAAATCAAATCCCTTATGAATACACAGTGGAAGTGAGGAACCGGTTTAAGGATTTACATTTGGTGTACAGAGTGCCTAAAGAACTATGGATGGAGGCTCGTAACATTATACAGGAGGCAGCAATAAAACCATCCCAATGAAAAGGAAATGCAAGAAAGCAAAGTGGCTGTCCAACAAGGCCTTACAAATAGCGGGGGAGAGAAGGCAAGCAAAATGTGAGGGAGATAGTGAAAGATACAGGAAATTGAATGCAGATTTCCAAAAAATAGCAAGGAGAGACAAGAAGGCCTTCTTAAACGAGCAATGCAAAGAAATAGAGGAAAACAATAGAATGGGGAAAAGCAGATGTCAGAGGCTTTATGCTGTCAAGCTGGCATAGATAAAACTCCGGGCTCACAGCCAGTTCCAATCTATTTGATTTATTGACAAAGTTCAAAAGTACATCTCGAGCGTTTCAATTTACGTCTGACCCTTAGGGCACAGTTGCCGCGTCTACTTTTGCCCCCTTTTCTTTACCCAGCATGCAAGTCTGCGGAAACCCTGCCCCTGACTTCCTCTGTGTACAGAATGACTTGTTCCCGGCTCATCCTCCTCCCTCCCTGTGTCAGACTCGCTGCCAGACGACAGGCTGCTAATGATCTCTTTAGGCTCTGTATAAGTGCTGGTTTCTGTTCTTGAATCTTTTCCCGTTTGCCTCTCCCTGACACCCACCCCCTCCTCAAAGGCCCCCTCCCGCTCAGGAGACCCGACTGTACCCACATCTCTTTCCTCGGAGGCGGTAGGGGAGAATCCCGCAAAACAACCCTCTTCCTCATCCGTCTCTTCGAACACCCCCCTCCAACCCCCAATTCCTGGTGTTCCCCAGTCTATGCCTTCGTCTTCTTCCTTCTCCCTGTCCGATGCTGAATTCCTCTTCGTCGTCTGTTGTTTCATTTTTTTTAAAAGATTTTTATTGGTTTTTCACACATACAAAAGACAATACAAAACAAAACACACACATCAAAAACATACAACAAAAATTTGACTTCCCCATGCCTTCCTTTCACCACATCCTTGTTTTATCATTTTTTCAAGCAACCCTTCAGTCAATTCTTAATCGAGTCTCTTTTAAATTTACTTGAAATTTAACATTTACAGCTGTAATTCTTTGTTTCTCATCCCTTGACATCTTATCAGTCCACAATTTTACAATAGTTTTTAAGATATATTTTAAATTTTCTCCAGTCCTCTTCCACTGTCTCTTTCCTCTGGTCACGGATTCTGCCGGTCATCTCTGCCAGTCCCATGTATTCAGTCACCTTCGTTTGCCATTCTTCCAGAGAGGGTAGTTCTTGCATCTTCCAATACTTTGCCAACAGGATTCTTGCTGCTGTAGTTGCATACATAAAGAATGTCCTATCCTTCTTTGGTACCAATTGGCCGACCATGCCCAAGAGAAAAGCCTCTGGTTTCTTTACAAATGTCCACTTAAGGATTTTCTTAATTTCATTATAGATCATTTCCCAGTAGGCCTTAATCTTTGGGCAGGTCCACCAAAGATGGTAGAAAGTGCCTTCAGTCTCATTACACTTCCAACATTTGTTATTGGGCAAATGGTAGATCTTTGCAAGCTTGACTGGGGTCATGTACCACCTATAGATCATTTTCATTATATTCTCTTTCAGGGCAATACATGCCGTAAATTTAATGCCGGTGGTCCATAACTGTTCCCAGTCAGCAAACATAATATCATGACCAATATCCTGTGCCCATTTAATCATAGCTGATTTCACCGTTTCATCCTGTGTATTCCATTTCAGCAGCAAATTATACATTTTAGATAGATTCTTAGTATTGGGTTCTAGCAATTCTGTTTCTAACTTTGACCTCTCCTTCTGAAAGCCAAGTTTCCTGTCCTGCTTAAATGTCTCGTTTATCTGACGATAATGTAACCAATCTCGAACTTTATGCTTTAGCTTCTCAAAACTTTGAAGCTTCACCTTTCCCCATCTTCTTCTAAGATTTCACAGTATTTGGGCCAATTGGAGTCCATATTAAGTTTTTTCACTGCCTTTGCTTCCATTGGTGACAGCCACCTGGGGGTTTTACTTTCCAATAAATCCTTATATCTATTCCAAACATTATACAGTGCTTTCCTTACAATATGGTTTTTGAAACTTTTATACACCTTTACCTTGTCATATCACAAATATGCATGCCAACCAAAACTATTGTCATATCCTTCCAAGTCCAAAATGTCTGTATCCTCCAGAAGTAGCCATTGCTTCAACCAGCAAAATGCTGCTGATTCATAATAAAGTCTTAAGTCTGGCAGGGCAAAGCCCCCTCTATCTTTCGCATCAGTTAAAATCTTAAATTTTATCCTGGGCTTTTTGCCCTGCCAGACAAATTTAGATATATCCTTCTGCCACTTCTTGAAGCAATCCATTTTGTCTAGGATCTGCAACGTCTGGAACAAAAACAGCATTCTCGGCAATACATTCATCTTGATAACAGCAATTCGGCCTAACAAGGAAAGTTTCAGCCTAGACCGTATATCTAAATCCTTTTTTACTTCTGACCAACATTTTTCATAGTTATCATTAAATAAGTTCAATTTTTAGATGTTAAATTTACTCCCAGGTATTTAACCTTTTTTGCTATTTCCAACCCAGTTTCACTTTGAAACCTATCTTTTTCTTCATTTGTTAAATTTTTTTCCAACACCTTTGTTTTCTGTTTATTCAATTTAAATCCTGCTACCTGGCCGAATATCTCAATTAATTCTAAGACTCTTTTGGTACTAGCTTCTGGCTGTTGCAAGGTTAACACTAAATCATCTGCAAATGCCCTTAATTTGTATTGTTTGGCTCCGACCTGTATTCCTTTAACCAGCTGGTCCTTTCTAATCATGTTTAACAAAACCTCCAGGACAGATATAAAGAGTAGAGGAGATATAGGGCATCCCTGTCGTGTCCCTTTCTCTATTGGTATTTCATCCATTACCACATTGTTCACAATTAGTTTAGCTCTTTGTTCAGAGTATACTGCACCTATACCATTTTCAAACCCTTGGCCTACCCCCATCCCATGGAGATTCTTCTTCATAAAATTCCAAGAAATGTTGTCAAAGGCTTTCTCCGCGTCCACAAATATTAAAACTGCCTTTCTGTTAATGTCCACCTCCAGCAACTCCAAAATGTCTATAATGTTCCTCACATTATCTGACATGTGTCTCCCTGGGAGAAAGCCTGTTTGATTCTTATGAATCTCCTCTACCAAAACTCTCTTAAATCTTTTCGCCAAAACGTCTGCAAAGATTTTATAATCCACGTTCAAGAGTGAAATAGGGCGGTAGTTCTTAACTTGATGTTTCTCAATTTCTGTCTTCGGTATAAGTGAGATGAATGCTTCTTTCCACGATTCGGGAGCCTTTTTCCCCTCTAATATTTGATTACATACTTCCTTCAATGGTTGTATTAACCATTCCTTAAGAGCTTTATAGTATTTCGCAGTCAAACCGTCTGGTCCTGGTGATTTCCCCAATTTCATATTCTGGATGGCACCCTCTATTTCTTGTTCTGTAATTTTTTCATTCAAAATCCTTTTGTTTTGTTCTGAAATCTTTGATAATCCATATTTTTTAACGAATTCCTCTATTTCTTGTTCGTTTGTAGGCCCTTGTGCATACAGTTTTTTAAAGAAACTTTGAAAACAGTTACTTATTTCATTTGGTTTGTTAATAAGTTTCCCATCTATTTCCAAGGATGTCACAGTGTTTAGCTTTTGTCTCTTTTTCAGTTGCCATGACAGCAGTTTTCCACATTTATCTGCCGATTCAAATGTCTTTTGCCTCATTTGCTTTATCTTCCATTCTATTTCTTGATTCATCAATTCCATGTATTGCGTCTGATAATATTTTATTTCTCTTAAAATCTCATGAGACTTTGGTTTGGATCTCAATTTCTTCTCTCCTTCTTTTATCTGGTTCAAAATCTTTTCCTTCCTCTCATTTTGTTTTTTCCTCTTTATAGAATTCTGCTGAATTAGAAATCCGCGCATCACGGCCTTACTTGCGTCCCATACTATTCTTTTTTCCACCTCCGTTCTCAAATTTATCTCAAAATAGTCCTTCAATATTTTTTGGGCCTTTTGATAGATTTCTTCATCTCTAAATAGGGTGTCATTCATTCTCCATCTAAAGGTTCCAGCCGTTGTTAATTTCATTTCCATCTTAACTGCATTATGGTCGGAACAGGTTTTTGTGCAGATTTCTGTTTTTTTCACTCTTGGTGCCAGATTGCTAGAAATCCAGATTTGATCAATTCTAGTCCAGGTCATTTTTGCTTCAGAGAAGAAGGTTCCCTCTCTTTCCAGAGGGTTCCTTGTTCTCCAAATATTGATCAGGTCCATGGTGTCAGTCAGTTCAAAGAAAGTCTTTGGTAGTCTCCCGTCCTTAGATGTTACTTGTCTTTGTGCTTTGTCCATATTTGTGGAGACAACTCCGTTGAAATCGCCCATCAATATGATTTTAAAATCCATAAAGTCCATTAAAGTCTCATGCAACTTCTTGAAAAACTCTGCCTTCCCCTCATTAGGTGCATACACTCCAACAATTAAAATCTTTTCTCCTTGAATTTGAATTTCTACTGCCAGGTATCTTCCTTCATCATCTTTAAAGATCATTTTTGGTTCCCATTTTTCCTTGGCGTAGATCACCACCCCTCTTTTCTTAACTTTATCTGAGGAAACAAATTCCAGTCCTAATCTCTTATTTATCAAAAGTTTCCTGTGTATCCTGGCAATATGGGTTTCTTGCAAACAAATTATGTCTAGCTGTTCTTTCTTTAATATATGAAAGACTTGATCTCTTTTTCGGGGATGGTTTAGACCATTGCAGTTCCAACTCAGAAGTTGCAGGGACATTTTTGTTATTGGGTATTTTCCCCACCCACTGCTCCAAGTTCTTGTTCCTCGTCAGTTGGTGCTGGGTTCAATCCAAACGATAGGTTTGCAATATCCGGTATTTCCCTCTCTCTCACAGTTCCTTTCTGAAAGTCCTCAAAGTTTCTCTCCAAAAAGTGTTCTTTATCTTGAATTGTTTTTATTTTGATTTTCTTCCCTTTGAAGTTGAAAGACAGCCCTTGTGGGAATTCCCACCTGAATTGAATGTTGTTTTGTTTCAGTAGGTCAACTAAGTCTTTAAATTGTGTTCTCACCTCCAAAAGTATCTGGGAATATCTTTAAAGATCTGTATTTGGGAGTTTTTAATAACCAGTGCCTTCTGGAAGTGTAGGTTCAATATTTTGTCTCTTTCTTCCTTGGATCTAAGGGTAATTAAGCAGTCCCTTGGTTTCTTGCCTTGCTTTCTGCCAATCCGGAAGGCTGTAGTTATTGCAAAGTCCTCTTCCTCTCCCTCTAACTCATCACTCCAAAACTCTTGGAACTTGTCTGTAAGAAATTCCCCAAGCTTGTCCTCTTCCTCCTCAGGTACCAATCTCAATTTCAGATTCTTGCCTTTCCTCTCCAGTTCCATAAGGGCCAAGGCTGCATCATGTTCATATACTTTCTTTGCAATAGGAACAAATTTCCCTTTAGTTTCCTCGGCCGTGCTCTTAGCGCTCTCGGCTATTCTCCTTGTTTCTGTACTTTCCTGAATTAAACGATTTATAGAATCTGTGTTAGACGATATTGTCGTTGTGTTCAAATCCAGTCTTGTTGTCAATTCTGTCAGTTTTTTAGAATTCTCTGTGGACTGCTTGGTGAGTGCTTCTAAGGATTCATTTATCCTGAGTAAGGCCTGTGTCATGGAATCCATTGATACTGTTGTTACTCTTTCCTGTGCAGCTGATGCTCCTGATGTGGAGCCTCTTTTCTTTCGAGCTTGCTTTGCTTTGGATCTTGTTGATATTTCATCCAGTGGACCGCTCATATCTCAAGGTCGTTCCCACAGGAACAGTTGCAAGTGGAAAATCCCACTATTTCTGCCTCAATACAACAGTCTCTCTTTTAGACCTCTAGAGGGAGTACATTGTATCCAATACAAGAACAAAGAAACAGGGAAAGAAGTAGCCATACAAAGTTCCAAAAGTGAAAGTCCAAGTAAAGACCCTGCTTTGTTGCAATTTCAGATGTTACAGTTTTTGTCCACTAAAGTCCCGTTATTTTATTTCAGATAAATCTTACTTTGTATCCACCAGCTAGTTTGACAGCTCACTCCCAGGCGCTCACTGTTCCGGCAGCCTGGCCAGAGGTATCGACAGCGGAAAGTTTCCGTTTCCAAACTCCTTTCTTCAAGCAGATAAAATTAGCTCAGTTTTCTTCCCCCCTCTCCTGCTCATTAGGGGGGAGGTCCTCTTTCAATGTCAGGTTAACGAAGTTAAACAGCATAAATACGTTCCCTTTAAACACAGCTCACTCCTTTTGTTGCTCAATCAGTCATGCAGTTCCGGGAGGCAGACTTCCTTAATTTTTGCCTAACCCGTTTTTAGCCTAATCTTCTTAATTTTTTAAAGTCCCGTTCACTTTATTTTGTCAATCTTACTCACGGGTGTTGTTGCCAATCGGTAGTTTCAGGAAGGAATCGGCGCTCTCCGTCAATGGCGACGCGGCTTCGCTCCGTGGGCTGGGTTGCGATCCTCAGCACCGCGCTCACACCCGATGCCACTCCAGAGCCTTTAAAAAGGCTCTTTCGCGATACCGTCGTCTGTTGTTTCAAACACCTGTTGTAAGGACCTATCCTTGCCTTTGGGTTTGTCAGGGGAAAAACTGTGGAACTCCTCTACCAGTTCCTTGTCAGAAATACTGTCTTCCGAGACCCAGGTATTCTCTGATGTCGGGGCCCCTTCCCAAGCCACCAAATATTCCAAATTCCCCCCTCTCCAACGAGAGCCCAGTATTTCCATAACCTTGTTGCACTGCTCCCTTTCCTCCATTTCGGGTGGTGGGCCTTCCCCTCCCCCACTATCCTGCCTCCTTCCCCCTCCCTGTAGGGGAACAGCAGTGACCTGTGGAACACCGGGTGGATTCTCATGCTCTCTGGCAACCTGAGCTTAAACGCCACCGGATTTATTTGTTGGATAACCTCAAAGGGCCCCACCTTCCTGGGCTTGAGTTTCTTGCAGCCCCCTTTCCAAGGCAATCCTTGCGTGGACAACCACACCTTGTGCCCAACCCTGATAACCTCCCCAGGTCGCCTATGTTTGTCGGCTTCCTTCTTGTATAACTCCTTAGCCCTTTCCAAATTCAACTGCAGCTGTCTGTGGATCGCTTCCATCTCCTCCACAAACTGTTTGGCCGCTGGAACACTCCATGACTCCTCCCCCCTCCCGGGAAAGGCCCTTGGATGACGCCCATGATTGGCAAAGAACGGAGTCATCCCTGTGGATACATTCTCAGCGTTGTTGTAAGCAAACTGCCAGTGCTAGTTTGTCCACCCAATCGTTTTGCTTCTGACTTACATAACACCGCAAATACTGTTGTAAAACAGCATTCGCCCTCTCCGCTTGCCCATTGGTCTCGGGGTGACTAGCCGTTGTAAAGCTCACTTCCACCTGGAGCAGCCCCATGAGTTTGCGCTGAAATTGTGAGGTAAATTGAGCCCCCCGGTCCGAAACCACCCATGCAGGTACCCCATGCAACCTAAACACATGCTCTATGAACAGCTTAGCTGTTTCTTCCGCCGTCACTGCGTGCGAACAGGGCACGAAATGGCACATTTTGGTCACGAGATCAACCACCACCATGACCGCTGTCTTACCCTTACATCTGGGCAGATCAGTGATAAAGTCCACCCCTACCACCTCCCACGGCTTCCCTGGTGTGGGCAATGGTTCCAGCAACCCAGCTGGTGCCGCCCTTTCCCCTTTGGCCCTCTGGCATGTGTCACACCCTCGCACATATTCCTTTACATCCTCTCTCACCCTTGGCCACCAAAATTCCCGTGTGACCAGTAGCATGGTCTTATGCTGTCCAAAATGCCCTGCCATGCAGCTGTCATGGAGTTGCTTGAGAATTCTGCCCCGAAGGTTTTCTCCTGGAACATACAAGGCCCCTTTGTGGTACAGTAGCCCCCCTTTCACTTCAAAACCACCCTCAGCACCCCCTTTTTCTCTTAACTCCCCCATTTTCTGTCTGGCAAAGACATCGTCTCTGAGCAGTTGCATCAGTTAGTCATCCTTGACTAACGTCACCCACACATCCATTTGCTCTCCGGGAACATCAGTCTTGCCACAGGAGGCCCCTCCCCATCATAGAATCATAGAGTTGGAAGAGACCACAAGGGCCATCGAGTCCAAGAGACCACAAGGGCCATCGAGTCCAAGCAAGAAACACCATCAGAGCACTCCTGACATATGGTTGTCAAGCCTCTGCTTATAGACCTCCAAAGAAGGAGACTCCACCACACTCCTTGGCAGCAAATTCTACTGTCGAACAGCTCTTACTGTCAGGAAGTTCTTCCTAATGCTTAGGTGGAATCTTCTTTCTTGTAGTTTGGATCCATTTCTTCGTGTCCTCTTCTTTGGAGCAGCAGAAAACAACCTTTCTCCCTCCTCTATGTGACATCCTTTTATATATTTGAACATGGCTATCATATCACCCCTTAACCTCCTCTTCTCCAGGCTAAACATGCCCAGCTCCCTTAGCCGTTCCTCATAAGGCATCGTTTCCAGGCCTTTGACCATTTTGGTTGCCCTCCTCTGGACACGTTCCAGTTTGTCAGTGTCCTTCTTGAACTGTGGTGCCCAGAACTGGACACAGTACTCCAGGTGAGGTCTGACCAGAGCAGAATACAGTGGCACTATTACTTCCCTTGATCTAGATGCTATACTCCTATTGATGCAGCCCAGAATTGCATTGGCTTTTTTAGCTGCTGCGTCACACTGTTGGCTCATGTCAAGTTTGTGGTCAACCAAGACTCCTAGATTCTTTTCACATGTACTGCTCTCAAGCCAGGTGTCACCCATCTTGTATTTGTGCCTCTCATTTTTTTTGCCCAAGTGCAATACTTTACATTTCTCCCTGTTAAAATTCATCTTGTTTGTTTTGGCCCAGTTCTCTAATCTGTCAAGGTCATTTTGAAGTGTGATCCTGTCCTCTGGGGTGTTAGCCACCCCTCCCAGTTTGGTGTCATCTGCAAATTTGACCAGGATGCCCTTGAGTCCATCATCCAAGTCATTGATAAAGATGTTGAATAAGACGGGGCCCAAGACAGAACCCTGTGGCACCCCACTAGTCACTCTTCTCCAGGATGAAGAGGAACCATTGATGAGCACCCTTTTAGGGTTCGGTCAGTCAGCCAGTTACAAATCCACTGAGTGGTAGCATAGTCAAGACCGCATTTTACCAGCTTCTTTACAAGAATATCATGGGGCACCTTGTCAAATGCCTTGCTGAGATCAAGGTAGGCTACATCCACTGCGTTGCCTTCATCTACCAGGCTTGTAATTCTGTCAAAAAAACGAGACAAGGTTCGTCTGACATGACTTATTTTTCAGAAATCCATGCTGACTATTGGTGATCACAGCATTCCTTTCTAGGTGCTCACAGACTGTTTGCTTAATGATCTGCTCCAGAATCTTCCCTGGTATTGATGTCAGACTCACTGGGCGGTAATTATTTGGGTCCTCTCTTTTCCCCTTTTTGAAAATAGGGACAACATTTGCCCTCCTCCAGTCTGCCGGGACTTCGCCTGTTCTCCAGGAATTCTCAAAGATTACTGCCAGTGGTTCTGAGATCACATCTGCCAGTTCTTTTAATACTCTTGGATGCAGTTCATCTGGCCCTGGAGACTTGAATACATCTAAACTAGCCAAGTATTCTTGTACTATCTCCTTAGTTATTCTGGGCTGTGTTTCCTCTGCTGAATCATTTGCTCCAAATTCTTCAGGTCGGGCATTGTTTTCTTTATCGGCTCATCCTCCTCCCTCCCTGTGTCAGACTCGCTGCCAGACGACAGGCTGCTAATGATCTCTTTAGGCTCTCTATAAGTGCTGGTTTCTGTTCTTGAATCTTTTCCCGTTTGCCTCTCCCTGACACCAGAGATCTGTTCAAGAAAATTGGAGATATGAAAGGAACATTTCGTACAAAGATTACCATAATAAAGGACAAAAGTGGTAAGGACCTAACAGAAGCAGACGACATCAAGAAGAGGTGGCAAGAATACACAGAGGAATTATACCAGAAAGATATGGATGTCTCGTACACCCCAGGTAGTGTGGTTGCTGACCTTGAGCCAGATATCCTGGAGAGTGAAGTCAAATGGGCCTTGGAAAGCACTGCTAATAACAAGGCCAGTGGAAGTGATGATATTCTAGCTGAACTATTTAAAATTTTAAAAGATGATGCTGTTAAGGTGCTACATTCAATATGCCAGCAAATTTGGAAAACCCAGCAGTGGCCAGAGAATTGGAGAAGATCAGTCTACATCCCAATTCCAAAGAAGGGCAGCACCAAATAATGCTCCAACTACCGCACAATTGCACTCATTTCACACCCTAGCAAGGTTATGCTTAAAGTTCTACAAGGCAGGCTCAAGCAGTGTGTGGACCGAGAACTACCAGAAGTGCAAGCTGGATTTCAAAAGGATAGAGGAACCAGAGACCAAATTGCAAACATCCGCTGGATAATGGAGAAAGCTAGAGAGTTCCAGAAAGACATCTACTTCTGCTTCATTGACTATACAAAAGCCTTTGACTGTGTCGACCACAGCAAACTATGGCAAGTTCTTAAAGAAATGGGAGTGCCTGATCACCTCATCTATCTCCTGAGGAATCTCTATGTGGGACAAGAAGCTACAGTTAGAACTGGATACGAATCAACTGATTGGTTCAAAATTGGGAAAGGAGTACGACAAGGCTTGTCGTAACTTACTTGCTTATTTAACTTATATGCAGAATTCATCATGCAAAAGGCTGGGCTAGATGAATCCCAAGCCAGAATTAAGATTGCCAGAAGAAATATCAACAACCTCAGATATGCAGATGACACAACACTGATGACAGAAAGTGAGGAGGAATTAAGGAACCTTTCAATGAGGGTGAAAGAAGAGAGCGCAAAATATGGTCTGAAGCTCAACATCAAAAAAACAAAGATCATGGCTACTGGGCCCATCACCTCCTGGCAAATAGAAGGGGAAGAAATGGAGGCAGTGAAACATTTTATTTTCTTGGGCTCCACGATCACTTCAGATGGTGACAGCAGTCACAAAATTAAAAGACGCCTGCTTCTTAGGAGAAAAGCAATGACAAACCTAGACAGCATCTTAAAAAGCAGAGGCATCACCCTGCCAACAAAAGTCCGTATAGTAAAAACTATGGTTTTCACAGTAGTGATGTATGAAAGTGAGAGCTGGACCATAAAGAAGGCTGATCGCCGAAGAATTAATGCTTTTGAATTAAGGTGTTGGAGGAGACTCTTGAGAGTCCCATGGACTGCAAGAAGATCAAACCTATCCATTCTTAAGGAAATCAGCCCTGAGTGTTCACTGGAAGGACAGATCATGAAGCTGAGGCTCCAATACTTTGGCCACCTCGTGAGAAGAGAGGTGGAAAAGACCCTGATATTGGGAAAGATGGAGGGCATAAGGAGAAGGGGACAACAGAGGATGAGATGGTTGGACAATGTTCTTGAGTTTGACCAAACTGTGGGAGGCAGTGGAAGACAGGAGTGCCTGGCATGCTCTGGTCCATGGGGTCACGAAGAGTCGGACATGACTAAACAACAACAACAACAATGTCAGGTGCACATGATTACATCAAGGCAGGCTATAAAATCCATAGGTGGGAGGGGCCCGGTGAGCAGAAAGGACCTGCTGCTAGGAGACCAACGATCAGGGGTCTTTCTCCTGCTGCTCTACCTGGGGCTCCGGGCAGCTGAAGGGGAGATTGGGTGCCCCCTGTCGGGTATGTTTTGTGTTGTGCTTTTGTATGTTTGTTTTTTTGTTAGTTTTGGTTCCCCTTCCACCTCCTCATTCCTTTTGTCCTGATATTCTTGGAAAGAACTGCTGCATTTGGCAGCACAGAGGTGCAGCGCTCATCTTGCTTTCAGGCCAAGGGAGCCGGCGTTTGTCCACAGTCAGCTTTCTGGGTCATGTCACCAACATTACTAAACTGTTTTTCGAACTGCTATAGTACAATAGCAGTACTATATTGAGCCACTTCAGAATGTTCACAAGTTTTCTGTGAATGATCATAAGGAGCACAAATGAGGACTAATTGTTTCATGCTACCCTTTAATTACCCAAATCACACTACAGGAACTGTTACTATTTTTGGTCTTCTCATTTCAAAAATCTCCCATGTGGAGACAGGGAGGCAATTATAAACCCATTGTAGTAGTATTTTTTGAGAACAGTTGCAAAGGTTGGTGTCCAAAAATAGAAAAGCCTATTGTATTGTACTGTACTGTATTGTATTGGTGCTAATTTCAGTTATGCACACATCTACTTAAAAAAAATCTATCTGCACGAAAAAAGTGTATCTGGGGGTTTTTTTAGAGACAAGCATCACTTAACTCTGGAGATCAGTAGGGATGTATTGTTGGTACTTGGGGACAAGCTGTTCCTTTAAGTAGGAAAGCCAAAAGGATTAGAATAATCTGGATGTCACAAATGAGCAACATCCTGCCTCATATCAGAAACCTAGTTAATTTGTTCCAAATTTATATTTGGCTTTAACAGCAAATGCTAGTTTTACACAGTCAAATTTATTTGTCAAGAACTGCAGCAAGATTAATTAATCCTGCTACCCTTGTGTTTGGAGCTGACCTTCTGTGAAAGCCTTGATCATTGTTAATGTGAAAGAACATGTCTCATCTTAAGGGACATTTGAAGAAGAAATTATAGTGCTAAATAATGTTTTCAAAGGACAGCTTTTAAAGGCTTTATTTGAAAACAATTATTGAAACACTTCCCTAATCCAAATAACTCAGGAAAAGCACCATTTGTCTCAACAAAGAAGCATTGCGGGTGGGGGAGATAAATGTCTTGGCTGACTATTAAAGCAATAGGTTATTAAAAACAACACTAACGTGTTGTGATCCTAAAAATATTAACCAAGGTGATTCTTTTTTTTAAGGCACAGGGGTTCATGTATTAGGAAAAGCAGCAAGGAGCCTTTTGATTTATTTATTACATTTATGTTCCATCCTTCTGCCAAGGAATCCTTAATACAGAGTGGGGCTGATATATTATTCTTTCATTCCACCCCCATCTCTGAGCAGTGGAAGATTGCAGGGTTTCCAGGCATTTACCCAGGGTTTGTGTTTCCTTTTGGAATGAGGCACAGTGGAGGCTGTGGTGTCTTTAGGATATATGGTTTATTTACACATATATACAACCTGAGCCTATGATGGAGCATTAACGCCCCCCCCCCCCGAGTCCTTTTTTCTCCAATTGCTACAACCTTGGAGATCAAGCAGAGATCTGGCATAGCTCCTTCTCTCACTTGCTGCTTTTTTTCTAGGTCACATCATTGCTCCTCAACTCTACTTTATCTCTTGAGGGATGGGCCCCACCATTTGCTGTCTTGCACTGAGCACCTTAATCTCCCTTAATGGCTAAGGTCAAGATTCTCACTTCACCAGGAAGCTTCTAAATCTACAATTCTATTATTCTAACTGTTTCTTCACCTGTGGATGTGAGAGTTTTCCAAGTATTAGAGGCTTGGAAACTCTGTGTGCAGAAGGGATGATCACCAAAAACTTTAAGAGAAAGAATTCAGAGAGACACCAAACTTAGGGGTTCAGTTGGAGGCCTTTGACAAGCAGTGAGAGCAGCAGGAAGGTGGCAGGCGGGGAAATGATGGATCCATGGAGAACTGAGAGCTGTTGCCCCATGGAGAAAACACTTAATCATTGAGTTTAAACTCAATGGACTCTGGAGAAGAAAACTGAAGAACAAAAGAAAGTGCTGTGACCAGCTTTTTAAAGGTATGTTCAAACCTTTTGTAGAAAGGACAGCATATCTGGCATCCTGGCTGACATATGATTCAACCTGTGGCTTATGCACCACCAGCTGAAAACAGACCTGGTCCCTTGGTGAAGGGTTGAGGGTCTTCATGCTGCTAGTATGATTTCTAGGACATTAGAAGGAAGCTTTAGCAACTGGCTCTGGTCCGGATCCAAGCCAATCTGGATCTGGAAGTGCCAGGGGTTCAGGAGGAGAGACACAGGAGGGGGAGCAAGTGGAGAGCGAGGAGGAGGAATCCGAGGGGGGTGTAGGCAGTGACAGTGGCCAGAGTCATTCCACAAGCCTCTCCAGCGAATCGGAGGACTCGCAGAAGGGAGCACCGATGGCCAGGGCAAGGGGGGTTCCAGGGGGGAAAACCCAGGAAGAAGGGGCCAGCGGGGACTCCCTGAGCAGCAGTTGGAAATCAGGACCAGCTTCCCCACCAGAGCGCAGTAGGGAGGGGGAGTCCCAGGAATCGGGACCAGTGGTCTCACCACCAGCGAGAGGAGATGAGTCAGGCTTGGCCACGCCCACATCGGGGAGCGAGGAAACGGTCAGGAGGAAGGTTACCGGCTGGGCGCGCGCGCCAAGTTCAAATGTACAGGCGAGCGGCACAGCAGGGAGCCCGGATAGGGAGCCAGGTCCTAAAGCCCGCCGGAAGGAAGGGCAAGAATCAGAGGGGTCAGCGTCAGAGGAGTCCAGGAAGGAGGAAACCACAGGGGGCAGAAGGACCCAGTGGAGGAAAGAACAGCGCAGGAGGTGGAGCCGGGCTAGGATCTTAAACTGGTGCGGAAGGAGTAGTGAGTCAGAGGGGACTTAGCCGGTCTAGGGACAAGACGTAGGGCTGCGCGCCCTGGGGTTTGAAATGGAAACTAAACTTCAATAAAGACTTTTGTACATTACATCAACCGGGCGTTGGTCCTCTGTGAGCTGGGACCTAGAGGCAGTCCTGACAGTAAGTCCCCTCTCATTTTACCACCTCGCGACGTGAGGGAACGCAGCGAGGGGCGAAGATTGGTGCTTCGCGAGCTCACGAAAAGGAGGAAAAATGACTACCGCAGAGCAAATAGCGAGCCTGCGAAACGCAGTGACACAACTGAACGCAGAAATTTTGGCGTCCAGAAAGAGGGAAGAGGAAGCAGCTGCTGCCTGCCAAGATCTGCGAACCAGGTTAGAAGTGTTGACTAAAGAGGGGCTACCGGCACCCAGACCAGAAGGGGTTGGGCTGGGGAAGAGAGGAGGGAGCCTTGTGTCTCATTTCGATGGGAACCTGCAGCAGTATCCTAACTTCAGAGCAGACGTGATTTATGCACTACAGTTGCTGGAGAAGGACTTTAGAAGGGAGGAGGAGAAAGTGGGATTTATAGTATCGCATCTCCATGGAGAAGCTAAATCATGGCTGCGCAATCTCTGGAGAGATAAGGATAAGATAAGATAAGATAAATTTATTGTCATTGTCCGTATATACACAGTATACACAACAACGAAAATCAAACACCCAAAGACCGGGTTCACATACACATTTGCACGTATCTCCAACACTCTCATCCTATTCAGACATAATCTATAAAACATAACATAATCCAGAATATAACATAACCTATTAAAGGCATAACATAACCTAAAACCTATCTCCTTCCTTCAGCCCTCCGGAATGCGGATGCCTTCATTAAAGCGATGGATGCGTGTTTTTTGTCAGAGATTGATGTGGATATCGCCAGGAGGGGGATTCACGGACTAAGACAAGGCAGAGCCACTGTAAGACAATATCACTCACGCTATTTTGCATTGGTGAACACACTGGGGTGGGAGAAAGAGTCAGCTGCCGTCAGAGGCCTGTTCTGGGAGGGGCTGAACGGAGCTGTGAAAGACGAAATTGCTAGGGGGGGGGAAGACCCCAGACCACCAGAGAAGTGGTGGAGAGGGCGCTCACGATTGGAGTGAGGCTGGAAGAACGCCCTTGGGGCAAGGAGGAAGGGCGTTGGGGACGCACGCCAGCAAGAGCACCGCCCCTCTTTCCCAAGGAAGCGGAGCGCGCTCAATCCATGCCTCCGCTAGGAGGGGGAGAGGAGCCAATGGAGATAGGTGGTGCCAAGGCTCAGTCAGCAGCCAGAGCCCTAACGTCGGGAGCAGTCAAAATGAAGCCTCCTAGAGGGAACAGGAAGTGCTACATCTGTAACAGTGCTCAGCACATGGCGAAAGAGTGTCCCCAGAGGTTTCACAAGCACACTGCAGCTTCAGCAACAGTAACAGAAGCAGTTCAGCAAAGTGAACCACAGCAGGGAAACGACAATGTCTGGCTGGAAATGGAGCCACTGGGGGCCAGCCAGACAAGTCAGTGAAACAATCCCCAGGAATATTGCAGCCCACAGACCCCCTTCCACCCAAACCAGTGGTGCAACTCACCGCATCCCTCCAGCTTCCTCATGGGCTCACCATGGAAGTCCCGATTACCATTGACTCTGGGAGCAATGCAGACTTTATCGGAGTGGAGTTTCTCAAGCAACACAACGTGGCGCTCCTACCGGCCACGATGCCCCGAACGTAGTCACGGTGGACGGCAGAGAGCTACTGGGGGGGCAGGTACTGCAGCAGACACCTCCAATGGTGATGCGAATTGGAAATCACCGCGAAGTCATCAGCTTCAATGTCACCCACCTGTCAGACACGCCCATAGTGTTGGGCATGAGTTGGCTGGACAGGCACAGCCCGGCATTAGCATGGTACCAGCATCAGCTGACCTTCGGCTCCTCATACTGCGCAAAACACTGCATCCTCGCTACCCAAGAAGAGGAGGGGCATGAGGATGGACCACAGCTGAACTTGGGCACCCTGCAAGCAGTACCCAACAAGTACAAGGAGTTTTTGGAGGTTTTCTGCGAGAAGGAAGCAGACAAGCTGCCTCCCCACAGGCCCTACGACTGCAAAATTGACCTCCTGCCGGGGGCGACGCTGCCAACGGGGAAACTGTATTCCATGTCTGAGGATGAACTGCAGGAACTCAGGGAGTTCATAGATCACAATTTGAAGCGGGGAGTCATCCGAGAATCCAAAGCGGTAGGGGGCAGTCCCGTGTTTTTTGTGAAGAAGCGGGACACGCCCCAGAAGAGGCTGGTTGTTGATTTCAGAATCTTAAACTCGAAAACCAAGCCCTCAGCCTTCCCCATGCCCAAGATAGACGACCTGCCGGCGACGGTGAGGAAGGGTCGCATCTTTACCAAGTTGGATCTACGCGGAGCGTACAATCTCATACACGTGAGGGAAGGCGACGAGTGGAAAACGGCCATGTCTACGCCGCTAGGCACCTATGAATATAGAGTTATGCCTTTTGGATTACAAAATGGCTCCCACTGTTTTCAAGCCTTTATGCACCACGTCTTAGCGGGTCTCCTCTACAAGAAGTGCGTCTGCTTCCTGGACGACATCCTGATCTTCTCGGAGTCGAAGGAGGCACACGAGGGCGATGTCAAGGAAGTCCTGCAGTGGCTGAGGGACCACAGGCTTTACGCCAAGCTGGAGAAGTGCCAGTTCGACAGGACGGAGGTGGATTTCCTGGGGTACAAGCTGTCCGACAAGGGACTCGCCATGGACAGCGCCAAGGTCCATTCGGTGCTGGACTGGAAAAGCCCGCGCAATCGGAAGGAGGCCCAGAGGTTTGTCGGCTTTGCCAACTTTTATCGCAAGTTCATCAAGGGTTTCGCTATGCAGACGGCAGCCATCACCGACACCCTCAGCTCCAAGAAGAAGAGGTTCGTCTGGACGGAGCAGGCGGAGCAGTCATTTCAGAAGCTCAAACGTCTCTTCGTGTCCGAAGAACACCTGCTACACGTGAACCCCAGCAGGCCCATGAGAGTGGAGACGGACGCCTCAGACAGGGCCGTGGGGGCCGTCCTGTTGCAGCAAGACCACCAGGGGGACTGGAGGCCGTGCGCTTTCTACTCCAGGAAACTCAGCAAGTCGGAGCAGAACTACACCATCTGGGACAGGGAGTTGCTGGCCATACATGCAGCCTTCAAGGCGTGGCGGCACTTCCTCGTCGGAGCCAAACACACGGTACAGGTCCGCACAGACCACAAGAACTTGGAGTACTGGCGCACGGCGAGGTTCCTGAACCAGAGACACATCCGCTGGGCGGAGTTCTTTGCAGATTTCGACTTCAGGATTGAATACATCCCAGGAAGCAACAACGTCATGGCGGACGCGCTGTCCAGGAAACCGCAGTATCTCGAGGAAGAGGCACCGGCGGCAGCCAAGCACATCTTCGCACCAGAAGCATGGGCGTGCGCTTCAGCCACGGTAGACCTGGAAGCGGTACGTCGCGCGCTGCAGACGGACTCCTTCGCTCGAACCAAGATGGAGGAGGTGCGCAGCGGCACGGCGAGGGACGACGATTTCCAGATACGCGACGTACTGCTCATCCGCAAGGGGGCACTCTATGTGCCGGGAGACAACCTACGCGCGACAGTACTGCAACAGCTGCACGACGCGCCCAGCGCTGGGCACTCCGGCTAGGACAAGACGGTGGACTTAGTAGCCAGAGACTTTTGGTGGCCCAAGATGCGGGGGGATATCGCGGACTACGTCAATAGGTGCGACACCTGCCAAAGGGCCAAGCCAGTACACAAGCCGCCGGCGGGCCTGTTGGAACCGCTACAGACACCGTTCGAACCGTGGGAGAGGGTGGCCCTGGACTTTGTCACGGATCTGCCCAGCTCGAGAGGCAAGACGGCAGTACTCGTGGTAGTAGACTTGTTCACCAAGATGGCCCACTTCATTCCTTGCGCGAAGGTGGCCACGGCGGAGCAGACCGCTAAGCTGTTTATAGACCACGTGTTCAAGGTGCACGGCCTGCCGCGGTCTATCTTGTCCGACAGGGGGCGCCAGTTCATCTCCAACTTCTGGCAGAAACTAATGGGCTTTTTGAACGTCAAGGTCAGCTTGGCGTCGGCGAGACACCCGCAGACTAACGGACAGGCAGAGAGAGTCAACGCCATCATGCAGCAGTACCTGAGATGCTACGCGAACCAGCAGCCCTCGACCTGGGTGGACTATCTATCGCTGGCCGAGTTTGCCTACAACAACACGAAGCACGTGTCCACGGGGGTGACACCGTTTTTCGCCAACAATGGGCGGCATCCCAGAACCTTCCCGGGTTTGGAGAAAGTGAGGGAGCGGGAGCCGCAGGGAGCAGAGGCCGTGGCAGCGGAGTTGCAGGGGGTCCACGAGCAGCTCAGGAGGCAGTTAGAGCTAGCAAAACAGGCTTACAAAGTGCAGGCAGACCGACACAGGAGGGTTGGGGAGGACATCCGGGTGGGAGACTGGGTCTGGTTAGCAGCCCAGGCAGTTCCAGCCAGATCGTTGGCCAAGAAGAAACTAGGGCACAAGCAGCTAGGGCCCTACCAAGTAGAGGCGCAGATCAACCCAGTGGCCTTCCGGTTGACACTCCCGGAGGGGTCCAGAATGCACCCGGTCTTTCATAGATCAGTGCTCACGCCCTACAAGGCGCCTCACAGGTTTCAGGCGCCAGGGACAGCACCAGACCCGCTCAGGGATGCGCCCGAGACGGGGGGGTCGCCGAGAGGGGGGCCACTCAATGAAGCCACAGAGATTTTAGACTCGAGGTGGGGGGAGGACGGGATTGAATATCTCCTCGCCACAGAGGACACCCCGGCCAGTGCCAACAGGTGGGTGCCGGATTATGCATTGGAGGAGCAGTGGCTCAAGGAAGAATTCCATACACTTTTCCCGCACATGCCCATGCCAGCGGACTTTTTCGACGACTGTCTGTTCACACCCACACTCTCAGCCAGCACTTTCCAGGGCTTCTCTTCAGCTGAGGAATCGGCCCCGGGAGGCAGTTCCCCAGAGGGATCGCTCTCAGGGTTTGGAACAGGGGGTTCTTATTGGTGGGAGGACCAACCCGAAGTGGGCTGGCTCAGAGACCTGCCGAGGGGACCCTGGGAAGTGGGGTCACCTCAGGCGACAGGGGGGGAGGGGGTCTTGGGTGATTTGGGGGCGGCCTCAGATTTCGAACACACCACCCAGGAGATGGCAGCAGAGGAGATCGCCGTCGACGAGCCCATGGAGGACTTCCTGGACTTATCCCGATGGCTGCAGGCCTCGGGGGACGAACTGTATCCTGAACTCACCCCCACAACACTGGAGCACCCGGAACCCGCACCTGAAGAGGGGGAGGGGGAAGGGGGGCTTCGTGGGGGGGATGGATGTCAGGGGTTCAGGAGGAGAGACACAGGAGGGGGAGCAAATGGAGAGCGAGGAGGAGGAATCCGAGGGGGGTGTAGGCAGTGACAGTGGCCAGAGTCATTCCACAAGCCTCTCCAGCGAATCGGAGGACTCGCAGAAGGGAGCGCCGATGGCCAGGGCAAGGGGGGTTCCAGGGGGGGAACCCAGGAAGAAGGGGCCAGCTGGGACTCCCTGAGCAGCAGTTGGATATCAGGACCAGCTTCCCCACCAGAGCGCAGTAGGGAGGGGGAGCCCCAGGAATCGGGACCAGTGGTCTCACCACCAGCGAGAGGAGATGAGTCAGGCTTGGCCACGCCCACATCGGGGAGCGAGGAAACGGTCAGGAGGAAGGTTACCGGCTGGGCGCGCGCGCCAAGTTCAAATGTACAGGCGAGCGGCACAGCAGGGAGCCCGGATAGGGAGCCAGGTCCTAAAGCCCGCCGGAAGGAAGGGCAAGAATCAGAGGGGTCAGCGTCAGAGGAGTCCAGGAAGGAGGAAACCACAGGGGGCAGAAGGACCCAGCGGAGGAAAGAACAGCGCAGGAGGTGGAGCCGGGCTAGGATCTTAAACTGGTGCGGAAGGAGTAGTGAGTCAGAGGGGACTTAGCCGGTCTAGGGACAAGACGTAGGGCTGCGCGCCCTGGGGTTTGAAATGGAAACTAAACTTCAATAAAGACTTTTGTACATTACATCAACCGGGCGTTGGTCCTCTGTGAGTTGGGACCTAGAGGCAGTCCTGACAGGAAGTGTCAATGGACACTGATGGAAAAGATTCCATAGAAGTGGAAGATGGGATGGAGGAGATTCTGCAAGCTGGATCAGTTCTGAAAACCAAGGGTACTTCGTCCAGTATGGCTCCACCAAAACTATTTGAGTCCTTTCCATCCTGATTTATCTACATCACCACTCTGTCCAACAACAGGAATGGAGGAAATGCAGAGAGACCTCTGGGCCAATGGGCTGTCAGGGCATCTGCTGGTCCAGATACATGGCAAAATCCTAGAAATAAAAAAGGAGAAAAAAACATTCACCGATGACCTCGGCTGCAACGAGACTGGGATCCAGTGAAGCTTGGAGGGAACCCAGTGGACAACACAACGGAGCCCCCCCCAGCTGAGCACCCGCCAGACTCAGCTGTCACAGTGGCCACCGCTGCAGCCATAAGGGAGGAGAGGTAGGCGTGAACCGGGAGAGCCAAACCCAACCTCTCTGGAGACCAGCTCGAGGGAAGCGTGCAGAGACCCACCAAAACCATTTTTTAAATTCTTATATATAATGTATATATCATTTTTAAAAAAACAACAACAAAATTTTCATTAATTTTAAGAATCATCATTGTTATTATATTTCCTTTTCCTTAATTTTTAATACATTTCTCCCTCTCCCCCCCTCAATTTTTTTACCTCCATTTTTTCTAACTCTTAAGAATCAAAATGGCAGCACCCATTAGCTTACACCAGTTGTAAGGCATTGGGAAGACCCAGTTTTCTGAGTGCATGTTCTGGAAGCTGGGTAATAGGATTCCTTTTGGTGTACCGACCTCCCCGCTGCACCAAGGATTCTCTGCCCAAGGTGCTTCAGGTCATAATGGAAGTTCTCCTGGCGACACCTACTTAGGTTGTCCTAGGGCTGGCATGTCCAACGTGACGTAGGCAATGCAATATAAAAACTGGCAGTGATGGGTGCAGGGTGGGCGGGCATGCCCTGCCTGCTTCCCTCCGACACTGCCTGCTACCCCCAATGGGGCAGGGGTGAGTGCAGGGTGGGTGCTCGCACCGGCTGCTTCCCCCGACATATATCTGGTATATTGCTTATGTAAAACATATGTGCTGTATTTCTTAGTCTTTTCCATCTGTCATATCACAACAACATAAGCATTACCTATCTATTTCCAAGGCTTCATGCTGTTTTATATTGGCAACCTTCACTCATAACCCTTCAGCTGGCTTCTAAAGTGAAGTGATGCCATGTATAATTGATTTGGTCCCTTGCCATTCTATCTCAAGATCAGACTAAAAGAGAGTACATAAAAAAAGTTCCTCTAAATGTCAAAGATTGCTTGTTACTTCTGCATCCTGGCACCTGCGACAAATCCTTTCATACTGAGTGCTCATGAAGAAAGATGCTCTTCTAAACCAAAGGGTAACATGGTGTCATCGTTCAATGCCAACAACTCACTGGTGCTGCACAGCTGCCTAGGATGTCAGCCGTGATGACAGAAACAAGCTCTGAAGGCAGTGAGCAGTGACATGGGGCAGAACATATTCTAGAATGTGCCGTTGACCTAACTGCAGGATGTTATGAAGGACTATATCATGCATCACACAGAGGCAAAATTTGGTGTGTCACTGGATGTAACTAAAACAGGGAAGAGCAATCTCCAATCATGACTCCCTGTTGGGTGTTCACACCATGATGCACCAATTTTTTTGGGGGGGAGGAGAGGTTTGTTGCCTAAAACTTTACATGTTGATGGATATACATGTATCTAAAGATATTGGATATAATCTGGGGACTGGCTCTAAGGGTTTATTTTTCTCCTAAAATATCAGAAACCCACCAGCCTTCTCTCTTTCCATTCATTTCACCATCTTTTCTTTTCCCTGATGAAATGAATTGAGGGCTGCTTGGTAGGTTGTTCCCACAGTGGAACTTATTGGTGAATTAACTGATTTATCCTCCTTCATGGCTGTTGGGTGAAGCAGAATGTGGGGGCAGTGATTTGGGGTTCTCCACACTTGAGGCCCCTGCCTTGCTGAAACTAAGCAGGTCTGGGTCTGGTCGGTGCCTGGATGGAGCCAAAAGTTTGCTCCCATGGTGTCTGTGATGAAAATAGGGCAGAATGCAATTGTAATAAAATACATAATAAAGCTTCAGCTTTCCTTTTGCTATTGTAGCATTATGTCGTTGCCAGACGGAACTGAGGTCTGAGGGAGCAAGGGATTCCAACCATGTCATGTGTCTCCACTGCCATATCGCCCCCAACACCCCACCATCTTTTGGATCTGCTGGTGCAGCCTCATCCAGCTGGTGGTAAGTATTAGCAACTAATAAAAGGTACTGGTTGCCCTACTGTGGGCTTTTGACTGCCAGTATTGTGATTTCTACATATGGAAGCTTTTATTCAGGGGTTTATAACTGCACTTAATTCTGCCATGACAGACGTATCTGAGTGTCTTGAAGTACCTGTTCGGCTCGTATAACAAATTTTTCCATATTGACCATTACACTGAAAATGCCAATTGCTGTATTCATGCCTCTTTATCAAACTCTGGTTTCTCTTCAGATCACATAAATATTTCATTTATTTAAACATTTTTGTACCATCCCACTCTGAAAAGCCCGTAATGTGGTTAACAAGAATAAACTGAATACAATACACTTTAAAACAGGTTTAAATCCCAATGGCGGGATCAAAATACATTAAAAGTCTTACAGAATAAGCATGATTTAAGTGACCAGCTAAAAATAATCAAAGAAGGATTTCCTTAACTTGGGGTGCGGCTAACCAAGAAGGCTCTAGCCCAGTAGTCCCACGTGAAGGAATTCACAGTTAATAACTCATGCTTGAATTGCCTCCCCTTAAAAATCAAATTGCCACCCTGTGGGGCATGTGCTCCACATTGGTTCTAGCCTGTATTCCTGGTGACTACAACTTTTAGCTGTGGGACATTTATCTGATGAAAAGAGAGACATTCTCTTCTACATCAGGAAGCTTCTCCCACATTTTATCTCGCTGCATACGTGTATGTCACATATAAATCTGCCACTTAGAGCAAATTACCACCTATCAGCCTGACCTACTTCACAGGATTGTTGTAATGAAAAAATGTGTGAGGGAATGGGATCGTGTACAACACCTGCCACAGATAAATGGAATGAAATAAAATTTTAGCTGTAAGCTGCCTTGAGTCCCTGTCAGAGAAAAAGGCAGGATGATATAACAATGGGACTTCTGGCAAGGCAAGATGGCGAGTGCCATGGCTGCACCAAACTCCTAGGGACTGCCATCACCAACTGAGCTGCCTGGTTAGTCCCCCCGCCGGCATCACCTCCACCACCACAATCAAAGGGGAGTCTATCTCTCACTCTTTTCTTTCTCTTTTCTCTTTTTCTTTTCTTTCTCTTTCCCTTTTCTTTTCCATCTTGTCTTTTATCTCACACCATAACTTGAATCACCACCACCACTTTTGATTTAAAAATATAATTCCGTTAGCCTTTAATTTTTTATCTTTTAAGTTCAGCTAAGTATCTGCGAACTCCCAATTCCAGCTCCCACCCTTAACTTGACCCCACCTCCTCATCTCTGTGTATGAATGTGTATGCAGGTGAGTGTGCAAGCCCCCATAACCCTCCCTTTGGCCCCATCTGTCTCTTACATGTTTGCCTGTTAGTCCTTTGTGTCACCTGTCTGTCTGTCAGTCCACCAACACGGCTGAGGCAAACACGAGAAGTCACTAAATCACAGTCACTAAAGAGAAGTCACTAAATCACAGTCCAGACAAGACAAGAATGGCTGCTTAACCCCGACAAGAAAGCCACTAATCAACAATGCCTATACAACCCTATAATTCCATTAACACACAAGAACCAGCACAACCTAAATACTGAACCACAACATCCCCTACTATAAAAGAATACAGCGCACATCCCAAACCAATAACACCAAGACAATCAAGATGGTATCATCCAGGGAGACAATGAACGACAAAGAGATCGCAACATGCAAAGACCCATGATGACAACCGCCCAACAACAAAACAGGACCTGAAGGAAATGGAACTGAGACTAGCAGAACTATTGAAGAACACAGTGACTCCCCTGAAGACAATAATCAGTGACCTAACCTCCAAAGTGGAAACCCTCACTGGCACCACCTCCACTCTAGAAAAGGAAAACCAGATTCAAGTAAGAGAAAAAGAACAACTCCAAGAGTGTAATGGTTCTAGGGGTTGCTCGTGCGTAAATCGGCTCCACACCTGGCTGGGTTGCCTGAGTGAACCCTTTCTGTCCGGACAGCCACTCACCCGTGGCTGTCTCAATCGCTGGCAGAATCCGTCAGTGAGCGTTTCTTGAACTTCTTCCAGCAAAGAAACTCTTTGACGCCTAGTCTCCGCCTACTCTCCCTGCGTGGAAGCCTTCTGCGCAGGGAGGGTGTGGGCAGCGGAGGACCCGTGCTCTCCCCGCTGGTCTCCGGCGAGGAGTCATGGGGCCACCTCGCCGATTTCCCCATCTGCCCCCCTTCTCCACTGGTGCTACGCTGATTTCCTTCCCCAGAAGATAGGCTGCTTTTCTCCCTCCCGGGACGCTCTCCGGAATCCCTCTGGAGCCCTCCCTCTCCCTCTGGCTCCGATGGCAGTTCCCTGACAGTATGTAACCCAAGGTACCACTGTACACACACACACACACACACACACACACTGTTCCGTTGCACCAGAAGCTGGCCACATGACCTAGAAAGCTTTCTGTGAACAAACACCAGCTCCCGTGGCCTGGAACAAGATGAGCACCACACCCCATAGTCGAATTTGACTGGACTGGCCCAGGAGTCCCTTACCTTTTACCTTATACACCTGAGCCTTGATGGAGTGCAGAACATTGCACCCCAAGTGTCTCTAGTTGCTTCTCCCACAGCTTCTTGGATCCAGAGCAGAAGCCAGACATGCTCCCTGGTCTCTCCCAGCCAATCTTCTCTTTCCAAAAACTTCCTGCAGAAGTACACTTTTCCCCCTGTGATGACATCAGGCCCCCTGTAGCCTTGGCAACCTTCCCATCCCAACTCTTTTGTCTCTCAGGCAGTCTATGCATTGTCAATTGCTCTTAATGACCTGGTACTCTGCTCTCTTTGTTTCTTAATGGCACTTCTATCAGCTGATAGAACAGGAAATCCGGTATAGCCTGTATGTTGGCATCTTCCTTTATACTCCAAATATTAGCTAAATTCTAACATTGACTAAACTTAAGAATTTAGGAGGCTCTGCCCCCCAACTCACAACTTCATCTTTCATTCCATTCTGGTTCAGTAAATGGCTGGGAGATAGCATGTGGGGACAAGTTGTGTATAACTGATTGTTTTATCCTCCAGCTAAGGCAATAAAATTTAATTGTTTGGTTGTTTCCAGTGAGAAAGTGGGAAATCCATTTATTTAATAATACAAACGTTCTGCTTATTACGCTAACAAAATTATAAAGCTGACTGGGCAAGGCTAGCCTGTGAAATGGCTTTGAACTGTTTTCCCTCTTAAGGAAATTGTCATTTCACTGAGCACTAATGAAAGTCCTTGTTATGCAGAGCAGTAATAAGCGGCGTATGATTGAAGCTGCCAAGCTGTATGTGAATTGTAAAGTTATTGTAAATTGCAGCTATTGTAAAAAGATGGCACAAAGACCAGTAACTTGAAGAAGGCACAGTAATCCTAACAAGTGGGGATTAGCAGGAGAATTATGAAGCAGACTCAGAAACTCAAGATGTTTTCAAAATGGTAAAGCAGTATGTTAAATTCAGACTATGCATAAAGCAGTTCATTCCAGATCTTGACATTTATCCCAGATCGCCATCTTTTTCAAATGCATTTTGAAAAAGATGGTGCTCTGGGATAAATGTCAAGATCTGGAATGAACTGCTTTATGCAAGAGGAGAAACTGAATTAAAACAGACACATGAATGTAGTCTGATATTGCCCCAAGAGAGAGAGATGGTTTAAATCAGCTGTTGAAGTTACAGTGCTGATAAACATGAAGAGGTTCCAGCATCCAACACTGGTCTGCACATTTGCCATACTAAGTGAGGGTTCTGTTCCCTGTTGATTCCTCTCAGACAGCTTTGGGGGCCAGGAGACAGAGAGCTGACCTTCCCCACTCATGGCAAAGTGTAGCATGCCCTTCTGTGTATGGATTTGGAAATGTAGAGGATACCCACCCAGGGCTGTAGCAATGGGGGTGGAGGGGGTGCACTCCGCACTGGATGCCATCCTGAAGGGGGGGTGACATTTGGCACGCCCCCCCTGTGACTCCCCCAAACACAGCGAGCGGCAAAGCGGTGAACGGCAAAGCAGCTGCTGTGGCTCTTCCTCTTCCCCCAGCTTGCTGTAGGCTTGGGAGTTGTGGGACGGGGGGGATGTCACCCCACTTCAGCCTGAAGCTCTCCCCAGGAAAGTTATACAACTTTAGGTGCCAGGCAAAAATGTTTCTTTTTAACCAGGCCTTTGGTTGATCCAATTTACATCCTATGCCCTTTAAAAATGTGGTTTGGGGGGGCTATTGGGTTGTTGTTTCTATTTTTATTAGGTATTTTGTAGTTTTATATCTTGATTATATTGTGGCCTCCCCAGCCACTCTGGGCGGCTTCCATAAAAACCAAAAATACAGTAAAATATCACACGTTAAAAACTTCCCTGAACAGGGCTGCCTTAAGATGTCTTCTGAATGTCAGGTAGTTGTTTATCGCTTTGACATTTGCTGGAAGGTCGTTCCACAGGGTGGGCGCCACTACCGAGAAGGCCCTCTGCCTGGTTCCCTGTAGCTTTGCTTCTCGCAATGAGGGAACCGCCAGAAGGCCCTCGGTGCTGGACCTCACCGTCCGGGCAGAATGATGGGGGTGGAGACGCTCCTTCAGGTATACTGGACCGAGGCCGTTTAGGGCTTTAAAGGTCAGCACCAACACTTTGAATTCTGCTCGGAAACATACTGGGAGCCAATGTAGGTCTTTCAAGACCGGTGTTATATGGTCTCGGCGGCCACTCCCACTCACCAGTCTAGCTGCCGCATTCTGGATTAATTGTAGTTTCCGAGTCACCTTCAAAGGTAGCCCCACGTAGAGTGCATTGCAGTAGTCCAAGCGGGAGATAACCAGAGCATGCACCACTCTGGCGAGACAGTCCACAGGCAGATAGGGTCTCAGCCTACGTACCAGATGGAGCTGGTAAACAGCTGCCCTGGACACAGATTTGACCTGTGCCTCCATGGACAGCTGTGAGTCCAAAATGACTCCCAGGCTGCGCACCTGGTCCTTCAGGGGCACAGTTACCCCATTCAGGACCAGGGAATCCTCCACACCTGTCCGCCTCCTGTCCCCCAGAAACAGTACTTCTGTCTTGTCATGATTCAACCTCAATCTGTTAGCCGCCATCCATCCTCCAACCACCTCCAGACACTCACACAGGACCTTCACTGCCCTCACTGGTTCTGATTTAAAAGAGAGGTAGAGCTGGGTATCATCTGCATACTGATGAACACCCAGCCCAAACCTCCTGATGATCTCTCCCAGCGGCTGCATGTAAATGTTGAAAAGCATGGGGGAGAGGACAGAACCCTGAGGCACCCCACAAGTGAGAGCCCAGGGGTCTGAACACTCATCCCCCACCACCACCACTTTCTGAACACGGCCCAGGAGGAAGGAGCGGAACCACTGTAGGACAGTGCCCCCAGCTCCCAGCCCCTCCAGACGGTCCAGAAGGATGTTTTGTTTTGTTTTGTTCACAGAATTTATTTTGAAAAAATAAATATGTGCATTTTTGCTCACTTTGGGTTTAAATTAAAACAAATCATTTCGCTTACATGACATTGGTTACATATGCTGCTTTCCTAGCGGCAGTAAAACAACATTGGGAGTACGAATCTCATCAAAGGCTCCTTTCTCACAATTGTTGGATACATTTGATTGTCTCTCTACAACCACACATCTGGAGACATCTGGTACTTTAAAAACCACACTTCGGATGACATCTGGTTCCTTAAAACCCACACCACATACAAATATTTGCATAAGCATACATAGGAGGGGGGAAGCAGTATAAAAATACCATGTATAAAATAATAGAAATATATTTTCTCTACGTGGAATGTTGTGGGGAAAATGAGAGTAAAATGAGAGTACTGTTTTCAGGAGAAATATGATATGGGCCCTAGCACACAGTCCCTCAAAGAATGGCAAAGACAATGCAGAGCTAATAAGAGAGGGCCTAGAACAGTGTTTCCCAACCTTTTTTGGGCAAAGGCACACTTCTTTCATGAAAAAAATCTCGAGGCACACCACCATTAGAAAATGTTAAAAAAATTAACTCTGTGCCTATATTGACTATATAAAAAGTACAGTGGTGCCTCGCAAGACGAAATTAATTCGTTCCGCAAGTCTCTTTGTCTTGCGAGTTTTTCGTCTTGCAATGCACGGTTTCCCATAGGAATGCATTGAAAATCAATTAATGCGTTCCTAGGGAAACCGCCTTCAGACCAGGTCCGGGGACAGTCTGTCCCCCGACCTCTTCTGAAGGCTGGGGGGGACGGGGACAAGGGCTTTTCTTCCCACTGCCAGCCTTCAGAAGGCTGTTCTGAAGGCTGGCGGTGGGAAGAAAAGCCCTTCTTCCCACCTCCCGCCCCGCAAGCTCCGGGGACAGGAGGGCTTTGCTGCCGACCGCCAGCATTTTAAAAGCCCCTGCTGTCCCGGGGCGATTTTAAAATGCTGGCAGGCGGGAGCGAAGTCTCCGCTGCCCCGAGGAGATTTTAAAATGCTGGGGGTCGGCAGCGAACGCTTCGCTCCCGCCCGCCAGCATTTTAAGATCGCCCGGGGCAGCGGAGAAGTCTCCGCTGTCCCGGGAAGGCAGGCGGGGGGAGCAAAGACTTTTGCCCCCGCCTGCCTTCAGAAGAGGTCCAGGACCTCGTTCCGTTGCCCGGCGGCAGGGTGCGAGGTTCCCGCCCCACCGCCCGGCATCGGGGCATCGTTCCGATGCCGGGCGGCGGGGGGAGAGGTTCCCGCCCCACCGCCCGGCATCGGGGCATCGTTCCGATGCCGGGCGGCGGGGGGAGAGGTTCCCGCCCCACCGCCCGGCATCGGGGCATCGTTCCGATGCCGGGCGGCGGGGGGAGAGGTTCCCGCCCCACCGCCCGGCATCGGGGCATCGTTCCGATGCCGAGCGGCGGGGGGAGAGGTTCCCGCCCCACCGCCCGGCATCGGGGCATCGTTCCGATGCCGGGCGGCGGGGGGAGAGGTTCCCGCCCCACCGCCCGGCATCGGGGCATCGTTCCGATGCCGGGCGGCGGGGGGAGAGGTTCCCGCCCCACCGCCCGGCATCGGGGCATCGTTCCGATGCCCGGCGGTGGGGTGCGAGGTTCCCGCCCCCCCGCCCCGCTTCGGAGCAGCGTTCCGAAGCGGGGCGGCTGGGGCAGGTGTTCCCGCCCCCCCCGCCCCGCTTCGGAGCACCGGGAGAAGCGATCTCCCCGCAGCCCCTTGCTTCAAAAGAGGTCCGGGGGCAGCGGGGAAGAAGTGCTGCGCTTCCCGCTGCCCCCGGACCTCTTTTGAAGCAAGGGGCTGCGGGGAGATCGCTTCTCCCCGCAAAGCCCTGCTTCAAAAGAGGTCCGGGGGCAGCGCTTCCCGCTATCCCCGGACCTCTTTTGAAGCAAGGGGCGGTGGGGAGAAGCGATCTTGGGTGCCGCGGCGTGCAGGCGCACTGCTCGCTCCTCTTTCCGCGCAGGCGCCTTCTCTCGCTCTTCCCACGGCACACCAGGCAAGGTCTCATGGCACACCAGTGTGCCGCGGAACACCGGTTGGGAAACACTGGCCTAGAAGATGAGCAGGCAACCCTTTTGCCTCTGAGGGTCAAATGCAATGGTGGTCTGTGAATTGGGAGGCTGCATGCAGGCGGTGGGTCTGGGTGAGGCCTGGGTGAGCCCCCTCCCCAAGACACTTTTCCTCCTCCCCGTCCCCATCTCTCTGTGCAGGCATCAGGAGATCCTATCATGCCCCTCCTGCTGCCTCGCTTATCAGTGCTAGGAAGGTTGAGAAGCTATCCCTAGGGCTAAAAGCTGAGCAACAGGGAGGGAGGAATCAGCTGGAGATTCCAAAAGGATTCACAAAAGTTGGCTGAGGGCTGCACGAAGCCTGCGCACCACAGGATGACCACATGTAAGGTAGGGGGGAAACCTAACAGGGCCAGGGAACAGGAATTCCCATGTATTTTATGCAGTGAGTGAAAATTGGGGAAGAGTAGGCTGCAGGGAGGGGAGACCAACTGGAATAGGGCAGGCCAGAACCTCACATACTGAATTGAACCAATTAGCTAGATCCAGGACTCGGCTACACAGCTGCAAATATAATGTTTTAAGTGTGTTTTAAATGCATTATGCAAATAGGGCACTTGATGGCGATGGTGAGCTTATGGCCAATTCACTGAATTTATGAACACTTGACTTTTGTCAAGGATGTTATGGTCGATGGTATCAAACGCCGCTGAGAGATCCAGCAGAACTAGGAAACAGCTCTCACCTTTGTCCCTAGCCCGCCGGAGATCATCAACCAGTGCGACCAAGGCAGTTTCAGTCCCATGATGAGGCCTGAATCCCGACTGGAAGGGATCCAAATGGTCCGCTTCTTCCAGGCGTGCCTGGAGTTGTTCGGCAACCGCTTGCTCTATCACCTTGCCCAAGAATGGAAGATTTGAGACTGGGCGATAGTTGGCCATTGTGGCCGCATCTAAAGATGGTTTTTTAAGAAGCGGTTTAATAACCGCCTCTTTCAGTGGGTCTGGGAAGGCTCCCTCACAGAGGGAAGCATTCACCACCCCATGAAGCCCATCGCCCAGTCCTTCCCGGCCAGCTTTTATAAGCCAGGATGGGCAAGGATCCAGGAGACAGGTGGTTGGTTTCACTCGTCCAAGCAGCCTGTCCACATCCTCGGAGGTAACAGATTGGAATTGATCCCACTCAACTTGACTAGACAGAACTCTAGCACTCTCCCGCCCTGGCCCTGCTCCCACGGTGGAGTCTACTTCCCGAATCTGAGCGATTTTATCTGCAAAAAACTTTGCAAAATCATTGCAGGAGAATATGTGGCCCGTACTGGGCCCCGATGTTACAGGTGGTTCCGCTAAATTGTGAACCACCTGAAAAAGTCTCCTGCTGCTGTTTTCTGCAGATGCAATAGAGGCGGTGAAGAAATTCTTCTTCGCCGTTGCTATCGCCACTTGGTAGGCTCGACGTTGAGCTCTAACCTGTGTCCGGTCAGATTCGGAATGAGTTATCCGCCACCGGTGCTCTAGCCGTCTCAACGATTGTTTCATTGCCCTCAGATCCGTGGAAAACCACGGGGCTCTCCGGGCTCCATGCAATCGGAGAGGGCGCTTCGGAGCCAAACAGTCAATAGCCCTGGTTAACTCCGCATTCCAGCGGGCCACCAGGGAATCAGCTGAAAGGCCATCAAAATGGGATAAAGCATCCCCTACCACTCTCTGGAAACCATTTGGATCCATTAAGTGGCGGGGGCGGACCATCCGAATTGGTCCCACCTCCCTGCAGAGGGGATGGGTCACAGAGAAGTCCAGTTGCACCAGGAAGTGCTCTTCTTTTGTTTCACTTTTACTTAGTGTCAGATCACCAACATCCATAGAGGTAAACACCAGGTCCAAGGCATGTCCGCGGCTATGGGTTGGGCCAGACTTATTCAGGGACAGCCCCATGGAGGCCATGCTTTCCACGAAGTCCCGAGCTGCCCCTTGTAAGGTCGTGTCGGCATGGATGTTAAAATCCCCTAGGACGACCAAGCTAGGTGTCTCCAGGAGAACATCCACCACGACCTGAAGCAGCTCGGGCAGGGAATCCTTGGTGCAGCGGGGAGGTCGGTACACCAAAAGGAATCCTGTACTGCCCCTATTGCCCAACTTCCAGAACATGCACTCAGAAAACTGGGTCTTCCCAATAGGACGCCTGGTGCAAACTAATGACTTTCTAAAAATCACTGCAACCCCCCCTCCCCGCCCACATGACCTGGGTTGCTGTGCGTAAGAGAAACCTGGTGGACAAGCAGCGGCAAGGACAAGCCCATCTGCTTCATCCAACCAAGTCTCTGTTACACATGCCAGGTCAAGTCCTCCATCCATGATCAAGTCATGGATGGCAGTGGTCTTATGAATCATTGACCTGGCATTGCACAGCAGCACCTTCAGGTCATGTGGGTATCCCTTGCTGATTCTAGTATCCATCCGGTCAGGACCAGACCTGGAGGCAGGAATAGTCCTCAGACAACGACTAAACCTGCCTCCTCTGTAATGACATGGTCTGGTCTTAGCAGCAGGTAGCAAGCAGCACGCAGTCCTTGTGAGGCTTCAGGCCCCGCCCCAGGCCAGATGGTAAGTGGCAAGAGCAGGGCCCTCAGGCACTCACTCAGGGAGGTCCTCCTGGGCAGTATAAGGCGGTATATAAATCAAATAAATGTATATATGTATGTATGTATGTATGTATGTATGTATGTATGTATGTATGTATGTTACCTAGTGGATCCCACAAAAAACATCACCACTGATCTTAAGGCCTGCTGGTCAGCCCACAGCTGGCAGGTCTGGCAGGACCAGCCCAAGAAAGAGGTTCTTGCCCACCAGCCAACATAGCAAGTGAGAGGATTTTCTTCTATGGTGGGTGACATAGCAGCTTGGACTCTGAGCTGGTGAGTAGTCTTCCTTCCTGCTGCCAGGATACCCTGCCCTGTCTACTCTTCTACCTGTCTAAAACGCCTGTCTCTTAGCTGCTAACTTGCAGGTGCCTGACTTGCAGCTGCCTGCCTAAGACGCTAGTGCCTGCCTCTTTTTTTATATATAAGATATTTATTAACATTTCAAAGGTTATACAAAAAACAATAAAAAACACAAACAGAAAAAATAACAAAAATACAAAACTAAAAACAATTTTAAAACACATAAAGTTCCATTCACTTATTTTCCTATAACTTACTTCCCAGACCTCCTCATACCTCCCCTTTTTGTATTCCAATTCAAATTATTAATTCAGCAAATCCTCACCATTGATTTTCACTTAATTTTCAACCTTTCTTTCTCCCCCCCCCCCAATTATCTTAGTCATTACAGCTGAAAACCACTTAATTTCTAACCAACATCATTCTAACATTCATTAACTTTGTAATATTTCCCAAGATAGTCCTTAAATTTCTTCCAATCTTCTTCCTCCGTCTCTCTTCCCTGGTCTCGGATTCTGTCAGTCATTTCTGCCAGTCCCATATAGTCTATCACCTTCATCTGCCATTCTTCCAGAGTGGGTAGATCTTGTGTCTTCCAATACTTTGCGATGAGTATTCTTGCTGCTGTTGTTGCATACATAAAGAATGTTCTGTCCTTCTTTGACACCAATTGGCCAGCCATGCCCAGGAGAAAGGCTTCTGGTTTCTTCAGAAAGGTATACTTAAATACCTTTTTCAATTCATTATAGATCATTTCCCAGAAAGCCTTAATCCTTGGGCACGTCCACCAAACGTGAAAGAATGTACCTTCATTTTCTTTACATTTCCAACATTTATTATCAGGCAGGTGATAGATTTTTGCAAGCTTGACTGGGGTCATGTACCACCTATATATTATTTTCATAATATTCTCCCTTAAGGCATTACATGCCGTGAATTTCATACCGGTGGTCCACAACTGTTCCCAGTCAGCAAACATAATGTTATGACCAATATCTTGTGCCCACTTAATCATAGCTGATTTAATCGTTTCATCTTGCGTATTCCATTTCAACAGCAAGTTATACATCTTTGACAAATTCTTAGTTTTTGGTTCTAACAATTCTGTTTCCAATTTTGATTTTTCCACCTGGAAGCCAATTTTCCTGTCCAATTTATACGCCTCCATTATTTGATAATAATGAAGCCAGTCTCGCACTTTATCTTTTATTTTTTCAAAACTCTGCAATTTCAATTTGTCTCCTTCTTGTTCCAATATTTCCCTATATTTCGGCCATTTGGACTCCATATTGAGTCTTTTCACAACCTTTTCCTCCATTGGCGACAACCACCTTGGGGTTTTGTTTTCCAACAAGTCTTTATATTTGATCCAGACATTAAACAATGCTTTCCTGACAATATGGTTTTTAAATGCTTTGTGAGCTTTAACCTTGTCATACCACAGATATGCATGCCACCCAAAAATATTGTTAAAACTTTCTAAATCCAAGATATCTGTATTCTCAAGGAGCAGCCAATCTTTCAACCAGCAAAATGCTGCTGATTCATAGTAAAGTTTAAAGTCTGGCAGGGCAAATCCCCCCCTTTCCTTTGCGTCAGTTAAAATCTTAAATTTTATTCTGGGCTTCTTGCCCTGCCAGACAAATCTAGAGATATCTTTCTGCCACTTCTTGAAACAGTCCATCTTGTCCACAATTTGCAATGTTTGAAACAAAAACAACATTCTAGGCAATACATTCATCTTTATAACCGCAATTCGACCAAACAAGGAAAGCTTCAAATTTGACCAAATTTCTAAATCTTTTTTCACTTCTGTCCAACATTTCTCATAATTATCTTTGAATAAATTCACATTTTTAGCTGTCATGTTAATCCCCAAATATTTCACTTTCTTAACCACAGTCAAACCTGTCTCATTCTGAAACCTCTCTTTTTCAATTGCTGTTAAGTTTTTCTCTAGAACCTTAGTTTTTGACTGGTTCAATTTAAATCCTGCTACTTGACCAAATTCTTGAATTAAATCTAAAACCCTTTTGGTACTAGATTCTGGCTCCTGTAATGTTAGTACAGTGGTGCCCCGCAAGACGAACGCCTCGCAAGACGAAAAACCCGCTAGACGAAAGGGTTTTCCGTTTTGGAGGCGCTTCGCAAAACGAATTTCCCTATGGGGAAATCTCCGGGGACCTCTTTTAAATGCTGGCGGTGGGGAGCAAAGCCTCCCCCCCCCTCCGGCCTTCAGAAGAGGTCCAGGAAGGCCGGCGGGGGCTGAAAGGCTTTGCTCCCCACCGCCAGCATTTTAAAAGCAGTCCGGGATAGCAGGGAAGCACTTCCCGCTATCCCGGATGGCTTTTGAAGGCAGGTGGGGGGGGAGCAAAGACCTTTGCCCCCCGCCCGCCTTCAGAAGAGGTCCAGGACCTCTTCTGAAGGCTGGCGGGGGGCAAAAGTCTTTGTCCCCCCTGCCTGCCTTCCCGGGGGCTTTTAAATCGCCCTGGGACAGCGGAGAATGTCCCGGGGTTTTTTAGAATGCTGGTGGGTGGCAGCGAAGGCTTCGCTGCCCCCCGCCAGCATTTTAAGATCGCCCCGGGACAGCAGAGTCTTGTCCGCCCCCCCCAGCCTTCAGAAGAGGTCGGGGGACAGACTGTCCCCGGACCTGGTCTGAAGGCGGTTTCCATAGGAACGCATTGATTGATTTTCAATGCATTCCTATGGGAAACCGTGCTTCGCAAGACGAAAAACTCGCAAGACAAAAGAACTTGTGGAACGAATTAATTTCGTCTTGCGAGGCACCACTGTACTAGGTCATCTGCAAATGCTCTCAATTTATACTGTTTGGCTCCGACCTGTATACCTTTAACTAACCGGTCCCTTCTGAGCTCTGGCTTCTCCTCAGATCGTATAAATCTTTCGCCTTTTGCTAGTGCCTGCCTCTTTGCCCTCTTCCAATGTGGTGCCGGCCTAACCAGCAGCAGGAGGCACACACTTCCCTCTGAGCTCTTCTGCAAGATGAAGGGAGAACAGCATAGAAAACATACAGAATAAATAAAGAATGTAGGCACCTGGTGGCAGAGGCGCCATCTTGTGCCCAAGATTAAGGGGCCCCTGTGTGCATTGCGTGCTTGTGATGTCATGCACTTACAACATCACATTACCAGGAAGAGACCAAACGCAGAACCTGGAGCAGCTTCAATGGCCAGCAGCACCTCCTCTCTTGCACACAGGAGCCCACATTCCCTTGGCTTGGCCTCTTCCACCCCCTCAGGGGGCCTGGTCCCCAACAGATACTGAAGGGTCCAAAGACACTTCAGAGTTGGCAAGCCTGCTCAGTGGCAAAACAGACATGCTCCAATCTCTGGGCACTAGGTTTTGTTTGCTGGCTTGTTTTAATCTAAAGGAGCCTCAGGCAGGGAGTCAGTTTCAATTACAGCAAAGGTACTGCTGGGGTTCCTCATTTCCCCTGTGCCATTTTCACTATTTAAAGCCTGGGCAAAATGCCTAAAGTACATCATGGGACAGAATAAACACTCCCTGTGTGACTCTAATTGTGACTCCCCTGAATCACATCTGTTTTCAAGAAACAGAGACCTAAGTTTTAAATGGAATACATTTCAGAAAGTGAGCCAAGATAGAGCAGAGGGGAATGGGTACAGTGGCGGAGCTAGGTGTTCCAGCACCTGGAGCGGCATACATGCCATGCCCCTGGGGTGATCCGCCCAAGGGGCGGGGCGATCCGTCCACGGGATGATTGGTGCAGCTACACAATCCTTCCTGGGGGTCGATCTTGGCACAGGGGGGAGCCACTGCAGACAAGACCTGTCCTCATAATGCCACCTTCCAGACCTCTTGAGGAGGAGGCACACAAATAGATGATCTCAGGATCTGGCTAGGTTCATATGGAAAGAGGCAGTCCTTGAGGTATTGCGGTCCTGAGCCATTTAAGGTTTTCTCAAATTATTTTTTCCCAGCGGGTCTATTTTTAAGTCATTTATTTTCAATGCAGTTACCAGTCTTTATAAAGTCCTCCGGTAGTTTACTCTTCTAATTTCTGATTTGGTTTGTTTATTTTATAAAGTCCTCCGGTAGTTTACTCTTCTAATTTCTGATTTGGTTTGTTTATTTTTGCTCTATCTGGTGTATCTAGTCACGCTTCCTTAGAACACCTTGTGAGATTATTAACAGAGGTTTTCCGTGTGGGGAATACGGCCCCCTTCTCTGTTGTCTGTTCGGTTCTGTAGTTCCCTTCACAAACTGTTTTCTTCCTGCCTCCCCTTTCCTCCACTGAACAAGCAGAGGTTTTTCGAATGTTCTCTTTCAGTTTTATATTACAGGGGAGGTGTTTGCTTTTAACAGTCTCCTTTTTATTACCCGCCGTGCCAGGGAGTTGGGGCGTTTGTACCAGAGAATGGTTTCGCCTCTTTTATGGCAGTTTTCTTTGTTCTATAATATTGGGAAATCTTTTTGCGCTGCCTTTGGCTACAGCCCTCAGGTTCCGCCCCTGAGGTCGATGTGACTTACGCCTAGTCCCTCGTTTCTCTCTCTCTGGTACCAGAGATTGCAGGAGCGCAGATCTCCACCCGTCTCTCTGGCGTGCTGCTCCAGAAGTCCCGTTTAAGGCTTTAGAGGTCAAAACCAGCACTTTGTTGTTGTTTTTAAAATATTTTTTATTGATTTTCTTTTTTCTAGTCCCCCCCCCCGTTGACTTCCCCCAACTTCCATTTCTGGCTTGTTATACCAAATGTCACATTCTGCTGTTCATACATAATGTTCTGTTATCACTAATTATATTTCTTGTTCTCTGTAAATAAAGTTGTAAATCCTGCCAACAATTTTTTTCATGTCCATGTTTTTTTGTTTGTTTCTGCAAGTATATTGTAAAGAGATCCCATTCTTTTTCAAAGTCACTATTGTCCTTTTCACGCAGTTTGTCTGTTAACTTTGCCAGTTCTGCATACTTCATCAATTTTTCTTGCCATTGTTCTTTAGATGGTATTTCTCCAGTCTTCCAATTTTGTGCAATTAGAATTCTTGCTACCATAGTAGCATAAATGAATAATGTCTGATTTTTCTTCAGCAATTTTTGTCCTAGAATATCTAACAAAAAGTCTTTGGGTTTTTTTCACAAAGGTTATTTTGAACATTTTTTTTCAATTCATTATACAGTGGTACCTCTGGTTATGTACTTAATTCGTTCTGGAGTTCCGTTCTTAACCTGAAGCACCACTTTAGCTAATGAGGCCTCCCACTGCTGTCGCGCTGCCGCCGTGCGATTTCTGTTCTCATCCTGAAGCAAAGTTCTCATCCTGAAGCAAAGTTCTTAACCCGAGGTAATATTTCTGAGTTAGCGGAGTCTGTATTTTTTAAAATAATCCTACAATCCCACCACATGTGATAAAATGTACCTTCCCCTTCTTTACATTTGGCCAGTTTTAATGATGTACATTTTGGCCAGTTTTAATGATGTAATAGACCACCAGTACATCATTTTCATATAGTTCTTTTTCAACAACATGCAATCGTAAATTTATAAGTTCATTTTCCAAAGCTTTATCCAATCCTCAAATTGTATGTTGTGACCTATGTTTTGTGCCCACTTAATCATTACTGCTTTAACTTTCTCATCTTTAGTTTCCCATTCCAACAGAATATTATACGCCTTTAACAATTTAGAATTATCATCTATGATATCCTTTTGGAATTTGGAAACTGTGAAAGGGAATCCTCTCTTATTATGTTCCTTGAAGATTTCATTTAATTGCCTATAATGCAACCAAATCTGAAGGTGTTTCTTTATCTCATCATAATCTTTCCATTTCCACTTTCCTTCTTGTTCTACTAATAAATCTCTATATGTTGGCCATATTTCTTTCATTGTTAATGTTTTAAGTGATAATGCTTCAATAGGTAACAAACCAGCACTTTGAATTGGACCTGGAAACTAATTGGTAGCCCGTGCAGTGTAATATGCTCAAACCATCTTGCTCCGGTGAGCAACCTGGCCACTGGATTCTGCACTAGCTGAAGTTTCCAAACTGTCTTCAGAGGAAGCTCTACATATAACATATTAATCTAACCTTGAGGTTACCAGAGCATAGACAACAGTAGTTAGGTTATCCCTGTCCAGATAGGGACGTAGTTGGGCCACCAGCCGAAGCTGAGGGAAGGCACTCCGGGCCACTGAGGCCACCTGAGCCTCAAGCGACAGCAAAGGATCCAGGAGTATCCCCAAGACTGCTCCTTCGGGGGAAGTGTAACGCCATCAAGAGCAGGCGACCTCCCACCCATCTGGTCTAGGGAACCACCCACTAATAGTGCCTCAGTCTTATCTGGATTGAGCTTCAGTCTGTTGGCTGTCATCCAGTCCATTACTGAGGCAAGACACTGGTCCAGCACTTCCACTGCCTCACCTACAGATGTAAAGGAGAAATAGAGCTGAGTGTCATCAGCATACTGCTGACAACATACTCTGAACTTCTGGATAACCCCACCCTGCAGTTTCATGTAGATGTTAACCAACGTGGGGGATTGGATTGAGCCCTGCCAGTCCCCTGCATTCCTGAAATATACTTGTCCTGCAGTGATTTCATGCTCTTTATTGCAGCTTGTAAAACAGTGATTGAATTTCCCCCCAAACCTCAGGCCTTTATATACATTATTTACACAATGAGTCCTGTCTGATTGGCTGATTCTGCTTCCCTCCTGGAGCCTGATTGGTCTTCTCCTGTAGGCTAATCAGTTGTTGCATTCTACAATCCTACCAGCCTTATTAACTTCCTCCTGGAGCTTGATTGGTCTTCTCCTGCAAGCCAATCAGTTGTTGCATTCTAGGATCCTACCTGCCTATTGTTCTAGGATCCAAGCTTAATACACAACAATTCCCCAAGGAAACCCTCTGGGAACAACCATCCAAGTAGGACTGGAACCACTGCAAAATTCAGAGTGTCGCTCCAGAAGGATACCATGGTTGATGATACTGAAAGCAGCGGAGAGGTTGAGAACAATTAATAGGGACATGTTTCCTTCTCTCTTTCTCAACAGAGGTCATCATACAAGGCGACCAAACCAGGCCTAAACGCCAACTGAAATGGATCTAGAAAATCAGTTTCTTCCAAAAGCACCTGGATCTGGTCCACAACCACTTGCTCCAGAACCTTGCCCAGGAAAGGGAGATTAGCAACTGTCTGCTAGTTAGTTAGGATTTCTGAATCCAGAGAAGGTTTCTTAAGGAGTGGTTTTACCACGGCCTCTTTCAAACAGGCAGGGACCACCCCCTCTCGTAAAGAGGCATTGGACCTCCCTGGCCCAGCCAGCTGTTCTCTCCCTGCTGGTTTTTATCAGCAAAGAGGGGCAAGGGTCCAGAGTGCAAGTGGTCACCCTGACTGATCCAAGCACCTTGTCCACATCCTCGAGCCTTACCAACTGAAACTCATCCCACACAACAGGACTAGACTGTGTGCTCTGCTATAACAGCAGAGTCAAGTCTTGGTGGATGCAAGCAATTTTATCCTCAAAATGCTTTGCAAACATGTTGCAGCAAGCTGCCAGTTCTAGCCTGTAAAAGGCCCCGCACAACCTGGAAAACCTCTGCTGGACGACATGATGAGGATTCAAGGTAGGCAGCAAAGTATGCTTTCTTTGCTGCCTTCACTGCCACTAGGTAGGCTTGATAATGAGCCCTTGCCAGTGTTTGGCTGCATTCATTTGGATCTTTCCTCCACTTGCGTTCAAGCCATCTCCCATGATCATTCACCAGGGGTCGAAAAACCTTTTCAGCAGGGGGCCAGTCCACTGTCCCTCAGACATTCCTTCAGGGTGAGGGCGGCGGCAGCGCTGGCGCTGGCCGGCCTCTCCTGTCCAGACCCCACCGAGTGGCAGCGGTGGCCTCTGGTGTAGCCAGGACCGCCAGGAGGCAGGAAGGAAGAGCGGCCAGGGTGCTTGGCAGGATCTGCCTCTGCGTGTCAGCGGCAGCTCAATGAATGAGGGGCCGCATCGGAGCTTGCTGTGTTGAGGTAGGCTCCGGTGCAGCTTTTCATCCGTTGAGCCACTGCGTGTCGGCAGCTGCTCAGCGAGTGAAGGACCGCATCAGGGCTTGCCTCAGCGCAGAACGGAAACTGATTGGTCAGTCTCCACGCCGTGCTGAGGTGGGCATGACTTTTCATTTGTTGAGCAGTTGTGCAGCCGCCATCCACCCATTAGCCAGGGCCTTGCAGGAGATTGGTCGTGACTGGAGTCCGCCTTTGCTCACACTTTAAGTGGGAGGGAGGGAGGAGGCGCCACCGCGGTGCATGAGAGGGAGGGGGAAATGGCGGTGCAGGAAAAAATGGCAGCCAAAAACAAATAATAATAAAAAAAGACCAGAACCCCACGGCCCCCTCAGATCCATGGACTGTTCGTGGGCCGGATCCGGCCTTAGTTTGCCGACCTGTCTCACACTCTTTGCTGCGCCACCCTGCCCATGAAGCAGGGTGAGGCAGCTGCCTTGGGAAGTGGATCTGGACTCCCTAGGATGGGTGCCTTCTCCTTCTCCTCCTCCACCCCCACCCTCCTTCTCTCCACCCCCAACTAGGCGCAGACCTCCATTCCATCATTCTTGTTCAAGTTGGTATGAAAATAAACCCCTCATATAGTATAGAAAGATTTAAGCAAAAGCACACTGATCTATTTTCTCTGAGTATACCATGCACATACAGATATCCTCTGCAAGCATTATTCAGAACATTATTCAGCATATTATTCAGAACTCTGCAGGAAGGGAACTCAATGCATGCTTTGGAGCCCATCTATCCACTCTAATTCCTGAATTGTCCACACTGTTTGTTTGGTGTATATGTACACATGCACACATTTTTAATTTTGAGCCTTCAAAGATGTTCATTTGTCTTATTTGGCTCTGTGGAATTAATCTGAGGAATTTTGATTACAAAATAAACCAAGCACAAAGTGTACCTGGAAAGACATTAGATGCTTAGTCACAGAGGAAAGCAAAGTGTAGAACAGTTATAGGATGTTCTGTGATTTGGAAAGAATACTGTAGGCTATTCCTTGCGCCCCTGCCAGCATTATCTTGATCAGGAATACAGAATGGGATGTGGAAATAATTCTTTTTTGTACAGCAAATAATTTATTGGGCAAAACATAAGTTCAGGTTTGGATTGATAGTCTAATTATGGGGTATAACAGTGTTTTAACTCTAGCTTTTTCACATCTTCTGCCTATAGAAGAAATGCAGATTGCACTCATGTATTCAGATATGAGTGAATGCTCAGGTGTTCAATCTTTAGACGAAATGCATATTGGTAGCATGCTGTGTGTATACAGTCGTACCTTGGTAGCAAGCCGAGTGTATACAGTCATACCTTGGCTCCCAAACACCGCAAAACTGGAAATGAGTGTTCTGGTTTACAAGCGTTCTTTGGAAACCAAACATCTGACGTGACCTCCACAGCTTCCTGCAGCCAATTGGAAGCTGTGCCTTGGTTTCCAAATGTTTTGGAAGTCAAAGGGACTTCCGGAATGGATTATGTTCAACTTCTGAGCTACCACTGTATATGCAGTCATTTTGCTGTAGTTCAGCAGATCTGGGTCTGCTCAGTTCTTGGATGGGATACTACCTGAGAAACCCATCTAAGCACTTGGGTTCCATCAAGGAAGGAAGGTGGATGGATATAAATTACTAAATAAATATAGTGCTATGAATTTCTGGATGCTAGACACTGTGTTTAGCATGGTAAATTACAGGCCAAACCAATCCTCCTGTGTCTGGACTAGCCTGAATGGCTGATTTGTTAAGCAAACAAAGACAGGATGATGATCCATCATGGACGCCATCAGCAAGACAAAGACCCTCTGCAGATGCAGCGGGGTGGAGCCCCATCTGGGATGAGACAGAGTTGCAGGAGGGAGGGGCAGAATTAGAGTGGGTAATGTAAGACAGGGGTCGGCAAACTAAGCACTGGGGGCTGGATGCGGCCCCCAGGCTCATAAATTCGGCCCGCGTACCCTGCTGCCCGCTCAGTCAGTCCTGCGCACTGCGGATGCTTCGCTGTGCAGGGACTGACTTCTGCAATGCTGGCACGGTTTCTGGAAGGGCGGCAACGCTGGCGCTGCTTCGGATTGACTGCAGGATGTTCCTGAAACCAATCCAAAGCCTTGCTGAGGTAAACCTGGCGTGGCCATGGATGGAGAGGTTGGCAGGCGGTGGGTCTGGGCCATGCCATAGGCATTGTGATGGGCGTGTTGCGGGGCTTCAGCTGCAGCCTGGTGTGCTTGGCACCCAGCACAACACTGCTGCTGATGGCGTGCTTGCCGGCTGCACTGGAGGGCGAGCTGCACGCCTCCTGCCCGGTGCTCTGCATGTGGCCTGCCCGCCGACTGGCTTCGGACAACGGGCCACAGTGTGTGGTGCACGCTGCCTGGGAGCTCTGGGGGTATGGGCCGATGGAGCAGCTGCAGGTGGCGCCAAGACACGCTCCTGAGTGCATGCAGAGTGTGTTCCTCCTCCAGGTCTAGAGGCAGCTGTGGGACCAGCTTGCAAGGTATTTATATTTTTCAAAATATAGTCCGCCCCCCCACAAGGTCTGAGAGACAGTTGACCTGCCCCCTGATCAAAACGTTTGCTGACCCCTGATGCAAGCTGAGGGAAAGTTAGGCTTTTTTGCAAGGAGATTTGTGAGATGGGGAAAGGTGGGTCATGGCACCATGGGGGCTGGCAGCTTGGATCCAGTTTTGCAGCTATGAGTGCAGTGCTTTGAACCCCTCACAGGTTGTATAGTGAGTATGTGTAAATAAACCATATATCATAAAGACAGCACAATCTCTGCTGTACTTAATTTCCAAAGGAAACAAAAACCCTGGGTGAGCACCTGGACTCTCTCACTGTTGTGGAAATTGGAGTGGTGTGTAACAATATAAATAATGTGTGAAGTGGATGGTCTCTCTACAAAAACTTGCAAATTATTCACAAGGGTGTGAATGTCTAGCACAAAGATCAACAACCGGAGGCCCATGCCTCTCTGAAAGGTACCACTTAGCACTTTAATTGCCTGTCCAGCCTTAGGCGAGGAAAGTGGAGCGCTCCTCCTCTAAATGGATCTCATATGAAATTAGGTGATGGCTAGGCTCTAGGTTTGGAACTGGAATTCAGCAGGCTTCATGTGGCAGCCCTGTGGCAATTTTGTTATAATACCATGCTGATCATGTTAAGAAGTTTTCAGTTGAGGAAATGTACCACACAGTTGGTAATATATTACCAAAAATAATATTAAATGTTGCTTAGGTCATAAATAGCTTCTCTCCATCTGGCTGGGGGTGGGGCCTGACAGGCTTCACAAGGACTGCGGCTGCTACTCAGCAGAAAGGGTTCCTCTTTTTAATAGTTTTTAAATTATATTTAATCTGCGACGTTTTAAATGGTGGGCTTTTTGTGCTTTTTCTTGGGGGTGGGATGGGTGTTGGGTTGGGGATTGCTTTAATTTTAGGGATTGAAGTTGAATCCTGACAAAACAGAAGTACTGTTTTGGGGGGACAGGGGCGGGCGGGTGTGGAGGACTCCCTGGCCCTGAATGGGTGAATGGGTCTTGAAGGACCAGGTGTGCTGCCTGGGAGTAATTTTGGACTCACAGCTATCCATGGAGGCACAGGTCAATTCTGTGTCCAGGGCAGCTGCCTACTAATAATAAAAACAATTTACAACTATACTAAAATTAAAGTGTAATGGTTAAGAGCAGTGGACTCGTAATCTGGTGAACCGGGTTCAATTCCCCGTTCCTCCACATGCAGCTGCTGGATGACCTTGGGCTAGTCACACTTCTCTGAAGTCTCTCAGCCTCACTCACCTCAGAGTGTTTGTTGTAGGGGAGGAAGGGAAAGGAGATTAGGTCCAATTGTGACCGACTCTGGAGTTGTGAGCTCATCTCACTCTATAGGCCAAGGGAGCCGGCGTTTGTCTGCAGACAGCTTCCAGGTCATGTGGCCAGCATGACAAAGCCGCTTCTGGCGAACCAGAGCAGCGCACGGAAATGCCGTTTACCTTCCCGCCAGAGCAGTACCTATTTATCTACTTGCACTTTGATGTGCTTTGAAACTGCTAGGTTGGCAGGACTCCTTAGGGTAGTGATAAAGCAGGATATCAAATTCAAACTCTTCTTCATCTGGTACGCAAGCTGAGGCCCTACCTGCCCGCAGCCTGTCTTGCCAGAGTGGTGTATGCTCTAGTTATCTCCCACTTGGACTAATGCAACATGCTCTTCGTGGAAGGTGACCCGGAAACTACAACTAATTCAGAATGCGGCAGTGGCTGTGGAGACCATATGAAAACCAGTCCTGAAAGACCTACATTGGCTGCCAGTACGTTTCCAAGCACGAAAGTGATGGTACTGACTTTTAAAGCCCTAAACAGCCTCAGTCCAGTATACGTGAAGGAGTGTCTCCAACCCCATTGTTCAGTCTGGACACTGAGCTGCAGCACAGAGGGCCTTCTGTGGTACCCTCACTGTGAAAAGTGAGGTTACAGGGAACCAGCCACCCACCCTGTGGAACACCGTCAAAGAAATAAACAACTATCTGACTTTTAGAAGGCAGCCCTGTTTAGGGAAGTTCTTAATTTGTTGGAAGCCGCCCAGAGTGGCTGGGGAAACCCAGCCAGATGGGTGGGGTATAAATAATAAATTATTGTTATTGTTTGGTTAGCTTTTCTAAGAAGGCTGTTTCCCTACTTGATACCAGTGTTCCATGTTTATTCCTAACAGGTCAACCCTGTTATGGCTATGATGTTTCTGGCTGCTGAGAGTAGGTGGGTTATAGTGTGAATGGGCATTGTTATATTGGAAGATGTTCAGTAGGGCCAGTTCTGCGATGATTTCTAATACCTGTTTAGTTATTTTGCTTATTTCTTGTATGACTGCTGTCCAAAAGAGTTGGGTTGTGGGGCATTTCTGCCACATGCGGAGGTATGTGCCTGTGGAGGTTCAGCCTCTCCATTTTCAGCACCAGTTTCCGTGGTACCAAGAGTTTAATTTTACGAGTGTTATTTTCTTTTCACTGATATCAATTTAAAGGGAGGTTTAGACCACATTCTAGTCTATTGGGTGGGGTTAATTTCATAGCCTATATCGGGGGGCCGCTAGGGGCGCCTTGGAAGATGGCGGATATTAACATCTATCCAGCTCGCACGAGGTAATTATGGGGAGTAAATCAGTCTCCCTCATCTCTCCAGGGGGGAAAGATGCAGTTTTCACCCGCTGTTGCCATAAATCACCTCTGAGTTCGGAAGAAGGAGGGGGAGAGGCACTGGGTGCACAACCCTTGGCGGGCCTCAGAACTTCTCTGAAGCTGCTTCCAGGTGCGAAACTAGTTGCGTTACTTAAAAGGAAAAAAAATGGTAAAAGATAACGCACATGCTTCAAGAGAGGCAGGAGGTTTTTATCTGCTAACAATTTTACCGCTGAAATGAAGAAGACTGAGACGGAAGATTACATCAAAGTACTACAGACATGGTATGTGGAATAGAATGCAATGGAACTGAAAGGGGGGGGGAATGACTTTTTATTTCTTTTGCTCTACGTGATTAACTAATAACCCTCCCTCTTAGAAGATCCATCACAGTAATTAATTGCCAAATGGGACTAAAAATGAGCTGTGTGGGAATAATATGAACTTAAATAATATGAACTTAAATCCTCTGTGAAGGATTTGGAAAGAAGAAGGGCTCTCTCTGTGATGCAGTAAGAATGGAGATTTGATACAAGACCTGTGTTGCAGGAGGTTTGGTCTTGGGGAGGGCGAGCCGAAGATTTATTATTTTCGATGAGATTGCGAACTGGAAGGGGCAGCCCTCCTGGAAAAAGACTAATTTACGATGCAACAGGTTGGGAAAGTTAAAGAGCGAGCTTTTAGACTGTATTTCATCAGAAAGACAAAATGGTGATTGCTTGCTTGAGCGGACATAGCTGGACTATTGGATGAGAGTGATTTACGAGAGAGCAGTACAAAGCCCACACAGAAACACAAATAATACTGGGGTTTTTTCAACCCACTTGCGGAGCAACTTGGAGGTGAATGAAAAGGAAAATGAGTAACGACAAAGATTGAGAAGAGGGACTGGAAATATCATTCTTAATATGAAAGCAGAACAAATATTCGAGGATTGGACTCCTGCCAATCAAGAAGCATGGGTACCCCCCACAAAAATATATAATTTGGAAAATAATTTGGATTACATGATTTGTATTGTTATAATTTGGATTAATTGGTTTGATGTGTTTAATTTGGTAATATGAAACTTAATAAAAATTATTTTAAAAATAAAAAATTTCATAGCCTATATCTTCCTCCTATTGGTTTTTGATTGTGTCAAGGGGGTTTGTGGGGCTTCGGAGCAGTGTTTTGTATACAGTGGTACGTTGGTTCTCAAATTAATCCATTCTGGAAGTCTGTTCCAAAACCAAAGTGTTCCAAAACCAAGTCACACTTTCCCATAGAAAGTAATGCAAAACAGGTTAATCTGTTCCAGGCTTTTAAAAACAACCCTAAAACAGCAAATTAACATGGATTTTTACTATCTAACGAGACCATTGATCCATAAAATGAAAACAATAATAAATGTTCTGTACTATAAAATAAATAATACAGTATTGTAGATGATAAAAATTAAAACAATTTTTTTCTTACCTGTACCGATGATAGTCATTGTTTTATCCATTTCTGCAGTCACTCACTCACTCACTCAATCAATCATATAACGAAAAACAAGCCACAGACACAAAAATGAAAAAGCCACACAAACAAAAACGCAAAAAGATAGCAAAAACAAAACCACCAAATATCACCTCAAAATACCGCAATCAGAAACAGAAGTCTTTAATTACAATGTGGGGGGACTTAAATTTGTTGCTGAAGGGTAAAACGGGAGCAGATAAGCCTTAATTACTATGCGGGGGACTCAATTTTTCTGTGCAACAGTAGAAACGAAAGCTCAAGAGCACGTTCGGCTTCCAGGGCAACGTTCAAAAACCGGAACACCTACCTCCAGGTTTGCAGCATTCAGGTTCCAAATTGTTCAGGAACTAAGCTGTTCAAAATGGAGGTACCACTGTATTGCGGATACCATCCCCTTGCCATGTCCCATTATGGTTAGAAGATTTTCTAAGAGGATCAAGGGCCGAGTTGCTGTTGATTTTAGTACTCTGTGTGCCGTTTCCAGGATGTCTACTTCGAGTTTCTATTTTTTTTAAATAAAATTTTATTAAGATTTTTGCATTACAAAAAATAAAAGAAAAGAAAAAAGAAAGAATACAAAATAAAAATTGTTAAAAACATTCAATATTTCCATCACATTATTTTTCATTTACTTGTTTCTCGGACCTCCTCATACCTCCCTTTTTTGTATTCCAATTCGATTTATTAGCTCAGCAGTTTCTTTCCCTCTTTATTCTACCCAAATCTTTATTCTTAAATTTATTACACTCTTAAATTTTTACTTATATAAACCCATTTTTCCATATTCTTTTAGCCCATTACAACTAGAAACCACTTAACTTCAATCCAACATTATTCTAAAATTCATTAATTTTACAGTGTCTCTGTAAATAGTCTTTAAATTTCTTCCAGTCTTCTTCCACTGACTCTTCTCCCTGATCTCGGATCCTGCCAGTCATTTCTGCCAATTCCATGTAGTCCATCACCTTCATCTGCCATTCTTCCAGAGTGGGTAGATCTTTTGTCTTCCAATATTTTGCGATAAGTATTCTTGCTGCTGTTGTGGCATACATAAAGAAAGTTCTATCCTTCTTTAACACTGATTGGTTGACTATGCCCAGAAGAAAGGCCTCTGGTTTCTTCAAGAAGGTATATTTAAATACCTTTTTCAATTCATTATATATCGTCTCCCAGAAAGTCTTAATCCTTGGCCACGTCCACCAAAGGTGAAAGAATGTGCCTTCATTTTCTTTACATTTACAACATTTATTATCGGGCAAATGATAAATTTTTGCAAACTTGACTGGGGTCATGTACCACCTGTAGATCATTTTCATAATATTCTCTCTTAAGGTATTACATGCCGTGAATTTCATACCGGTGTTCCACAACTGTTCCCAGTCAGCGAACATAATATTATGTCCAACATCTTGTGCCCATTTTATCATAGCAGATTTAACCGTTTCATCCTGAGTATTCCATTTCAACAGCAAGTTATATGTCCTTGACAGATTCTTAGTTTTGGGTTCTAACAGTTCTGTTTCTAATTTTGATTTTTCCACCTGGAAGCCAATTTTCTTGTCCAAATTATATGCCTCCATTATCTGATAATAATGGAGCCAATCTCGCACTTTGTTCTTTAGTTTCTCAAAACTCTGCAGTTTTAGTCTATCTCCATCTTGTTCCAAAATTTCCCAATATGTCTACTTCGAGTTTCAGGTTTGAAATTGTGGAGTTTATTTTTTTAAAAAAATATTTTTTATTAGTTTTCACAAACATAACAAAACACACAAGACAAAAACAACTGAACAAGACAAACTAACACATAATGTGACTTCCCCAAACCTCCCCTTCACTGCATCCTTAGTTTTAAAATATCATTTTTTAACAATCCTTCATTCAAATTCAAAGCTATTTTTCCTTAAATTTTCTCATATTTCAAATTTAACAGCTATAATTCTGTATTTCAAACCCTTTGACATTTTAACATTCCGAAATTTTACAGTTGTTCTTAAGATATATTTTAAATTTTCTCCAGTCCTCTTCCACCGTCTCTCTCCTCTGGTCACGGATTCTGCCGGTCATCTCTGCCAGTCCCATAAATTCTGTCACCTTGGTTTGCCATTCTTCCAGAGTAGGTATTTCTTGAGTCTTCCAATACTTTGCCAGTAGAATTCTTGCCGCCGTAGTTGCATACATGAAGAATGTTCTATCTTCCCTTAGTATCGTTTGGCCGACCATGCCCAAGAGAAAAGCCTCCGGTTTCTTAACAAATGTCCGCTTAAGAATTTTCTTAATTTCATTATAGATCATCTCCCAGTAGGCCTTAATCTTCGGGCAGGTCCACCAAAGGTGATAAAAAGTTCCTTCACATTCATTGCATTTCCAGCAATTATTATTGGGCAAATGATATATCCTTGCTAGTCTGGTTGGGGTCATGTACCACCTATAGATCATTTTCATTATGTTCTCCTTTAAGGCACTACACGCCGTGAATTTAATACCTGTGGTCCATAACCATTCCCAGTCTGCAAACATGATGTCGTGACCAATATCTTGTGCCCATTTAATCATTGCTGATTTTACTGTTTCATCCTGTGTATTCCATTTCAGCAGCAAACTATACATTCTAGACAAATTCTTAGTATTGGGCTCCAATAATTCTGTTTCTAACTTCGACCTCTCCTTCTGAAATCCTACTTTCCTGTCTTGCTTAAACATTTCATTGATCTGCTGGTAATGTAACCAGTCTCGAACTTTGGGTTTTAATTTCTCCATACTCTGTAATTTAATCTTTTCACCATCGTATTCTAGAATTTCACCATATTTTTGGCCAATCTGAATCCATATTAAGTTTTTTTACCGCCTTGGCTTCCAGGGGTGACAACCACCTGGGGGTTTTATTCTCCAGCAAGTCTTTATAGCGGTTCCATACGTTGAACAGTGCTTTCCTAACAATGTGGTTTTTAAAACCTCTATGCACCTTTACCTTGTCATACCATAAATATGCATGCCAGCCGAAGTTGTTATCGTACCCTTCTGAATCTAAGAAGTCTGTATTCTCAAGAAGTAGCCACTGTTTCAGCCAGCAAAAAGCTGCTGCTTCATAGTAAAGTCTTAAGTCCGGCAGGGCGAAGCCCCCTCTTTCCTTTGCATCAGTTAAAATTTTAAACTTAATTCTGGGCTTTTTGCCCTGCCAGACGAAATTAGATATGTCTTTCTGCCACTTCTTGAAACAGTCCATCTTATCCAAAATTTGCAGTGTCTGGAACAAAAACAACAGTCTCGGCAACACATTCATCTTAATAACAGCCATTCGGCCTAACAAGGAAAGTCTCAACCTAGTCCATATGTCAAGATCTTTCTTCACTTCCAACCAACATTTCTCATAATTATCTTTAAATAAGTTCACATTTTTAGATGTTAAATTCACCCCCAGGTATTTAACTTTTTTTGTTATTTCCAAACCAGTTTCCCTTTGAAAGTTCTCTTTTTCCCCCAACGTCAGATTTTTCCCCAGCACCTTTGTTTTTTGCTTATTCAATTTAAAACCTGCCACTTGACCAAATTCTTCAATAAGTTCTAAAACTCTTTTTGTACTGGCTTCAGGGTTTTGCAAAGTCAGGACTAAATCGTCTGCAAATGCCCTCAGCTTATAATGCTTAGTTCCCAATCGTATTCCTTCTACCTGCTGGTCCCTTCTTACCATGTTCAACAGTACCTCCAGGGCTGATATAAACAATAGAGGGGACATTGGGCATCCCTGTCGTGTCCCTTTTTCTATTGGAATTTCGTCCATAACCATACCATTCACAATTAATTTAGCTCTTTGTTCAGAATATATAGCACCTATACCGTTTTCAAAGTTTTGGCCTACCCCCATCCCTTGGAGATTCCTCTTCATAAAGCTCCAACAAATATTGTCAAAGGCTTTCTCCGCGTCCACAAAAATCAAAACTGCTTTTCTGTTTATGTCAGTCTCCAACAATTCCAAAATGTCTATAATGTTCCTCACGTTATCTGACATATGTCTCCCTGGGAGAAAGCCTGTTTGATCTCTATGAATCTCCTCTTGCAACACTTTTTTGAATCTTTTTGCTAAAATGTCTGCAAAAATTTTATAATCCACATTTAAAAGTGATATAGGGCGGTAGTTCTTAACTTGATGTTTCTCAATTTCTGTCTTCGGTATAAGTGAGATGAATGCTTCTTTCCACGATTCGGGAGCCTTTTTCCCCTCCAAGATTTGGTTGCAGACTTCTTTCAGTGGTTGCATCAGCCATTCCTTCAATGCTTTATAATATCTTGCAGTCAGCCCATCTGGTCCTGGTGATTTCCCCAATTGCATGTTTTGAATGGCACCCTCTAATTCTTGGTCTGTAATTCTCTCATTTAAGATCCTCCTGTTCTTTTCCGAGATCTTTGATAGACCATATTTTTTAATAAAATCTTCAATTTCTTGTTCCTTCTTTGGCCCTTGAGCATATAACTTCTTGAAAAAACTTTGAAAACAGTTACTAATCTCATTTGGCTTATTTATGAATTTACCTTCTACTTCAAGTGATGTCACCGTATTCAGCTTTTGTCTCTTTTTCAATTGCCATGACAGGAGCTTCCCACATTTATCTGCTGATTCAAAAGTTTTTTGCCTCATTTGTTTTATTTTCCATTCTATCTCTTCATTCACCAATTCCATATATTGAGTCTGGTAATACTTTATTTCCCTTAAAATCTCTTGGGATTTAGGTTTAGACCTCAGTTTCTTTTCTCCTTCCTTTATTTGTTTCCAAATTTTCTCCTTCTTCGCATTCTGTTGTTTCCTCTTTATGGAGTTTTGCTGAATCAGGAAACCTCGCATCATGGCCTTGATTGCGTCCCATATTGTTCTTCTTTCAACATCTGATCTTAGATTTATCTCGAAATAGTCTTTCAATGTCTTTTGGGCCTTTTTATAAATTATTTCATCTTTAAACAGGGTGTCATTCATTCTCCATCTGAAGGTTCCAGCAGTGGTCAGTTTCATTTCCATCTTTACTGCATTGTGATCTGAACAGGTTTTCGGGCAAATTTCTATTTTCTTAACCCTTGGTGCCAGATTGCTAGAGATCCATATTTGGTCAATCCTAGTCCATGTCATATTTGCTTCAGAGAAGAAGGTCCCCTCTCTTTCCAGAGGGTTCCTTGTTCTCCAGATATCAATCAAGTCCATGGTGTCGGTCAATTCAAAGAAGGTCTTCGGCAGTCTCCCATTGTTTGATATTATTTGCCTTTGTGCTTTATCCATATTTGTGGAGACTACTCCATTCAAGTCGCCCATCAATATTATTTTTAAGTCCATGAAGTCCATTAAAGTCTCATGCAACTTCTTAAAAAACTCGGCCTTCCCCTCATTAGGTGCATAAACTCCTACAATCAAAATTCTTTCTCCATACATTTGAATTTCCACTGCCAGGAATCTTCCTTGTTCATCTTTGAAAATCAATTTAGGTTCCAATTTTTCTTTAGCATAAATCACCACACCTCTTTTCTTAACTTTGTCTGAAGAAATGAATTCCGTTCCTAATCTTTTATTTATCAAAAGTTTCCTATTTATCCTGGCGATGTGGGTTTCTTGCAAACATATTATATCCAAATTTTCCTTTTTTTAAATATGAAACACCTGTCTTCTTTTTCGAGGGTGGTTCAAACCATTACAGTTCCAGCTCACAAGTTGCAGAGACATTTTTGTTATTGGGCTGCTTTCCCACCGATTGCTCCAAGTTCTTGTTCCTCGTCTGTAGGTACCGGGGGTAATCCAAATGGAAGATTTGCTACATCCGTTATTTCTCTCTCACTTGCAGTTCCTTTTTCAAAGTCCTCAAAATTTCTCTCCAAAAACTGATCTTTATCTTGGGTTGTTTTGATCTTGATTTTCGTCCCTTTGAAGTTGAAAGACAGTCCTTGAGGGTATTCCCACCTAAATGGGATATCGTGTTTTTTCAGCAAATCCGTTAGGGTCTTAAATTGGGACCTCACCTCTAGAAAGTACTTAGGGACATCCTTGAAGATCTGTATCTGGGAATTCTTTACAATCAGAGCCTTCTGGTAATGTCGATTCAATATTTTATCCCTTTCTTCCTTGGATCTTAAACTGATTAAACAATCCCTTGGTTTCTTGCCTTGTTTTCTGCCAATCCTGAAGGCCGAAGTAATTACAAATTCGTCTTCTTCCCCTTCTAATTCATCAGTCCAAAATTCTTGAAACTTGTCTGTAAGAAATTCTCCCAGGTTGCCTTCTTCCTCCTCTGGTACAGATCTCAGTTTCAGATTTTTATTTTTCCTCTCTAGTTCCATAAAGGCCAGAGCTGCGTCATGTTCATGGACTTTCTTTGCAATGGGTACAAATTTTCCCTTAGTGTCCTCAGCCGTGCACCTTGCACTCTCAGCTATTTTCCTCGTTTCTGTGCTTTCCTGCACAAGGCGATTTATAGAATCTGTGTTACTTGCTATTGCTGTTGTGTTCAGGTCTAGTCTTGTTGTTAACTCTGTCAACTTCTTAGAGTTATCTGTCAATTTCTTGGAATTCTCTGTGGACTGCTTAGTTAATGCTTCTAAAGATTTATTTATTCTGAGCAGTGCTTGTGTCATAGAATCCATTGATGCTGTTGTTCCTTTTTCCTGTGCAGCTGCAGCTCCTGATGTGGAGCCTCTTCTTTGAGTCTGCTTTTGAGCCTGTTTTGTTTTGCTTCTTGTTGCTATTTCCTCCAGTGGAGTACTCATAACTCAAGGTCGTTCACACAGGAAAATTACAAGTGGAAAATCCCACTTCTCTGTTTCTGACACAATGCAACTGTCTCTCTCTTTTAGTCCTCTAGAGGGTGAAATTGTATCCAAACATTGGCAACAGCAGTAACCCTCCAAAAAACAGGGAAAAAGTAACCAATGCAAAGTTCCATAGATCAAAGTCCAGCCAAAGCCCTGTTTGTTACAATCCAAAATACTGTAAATTCCACCCAAAGTCCGTTAAATTGTATCCGTTAAGTCTAACCTTTATATCCAGCAACTTTTCTGACAGTTCACTTCCAGGCGCTAGTCTCTCCGGCAGCCTGAGCAGAGGTTTCGGCAGCGGAGAGCTTCAATTCTAGTCCCTTTCCCTCTGGCAGATTGAGTTATTTTTCTTTCCTCTTCCCCCCCCTACTCCTGCCTATGGGGGGGGGGAGAAATCTTCAATGTCAAAAGTTCGATTGAGTTTTAAAAGAGATATTTCCTTTAAGAATAGCTTGGTTTTTTCCTTTGCTTAAACGATCATGCAGTTCCGGAGGGCTGACTTCCTTAATTTTGCCTCTCCGTTTTCAGCCGAATTTTCTTAGAAAACTTTAAAAGTCCCGTTCACCTTATTTTGTAGATCTTACTCACGGGTATTGTTGCCAATCAGTTGTTTCAGGAAGGAATCGGCGCTCTCCGTCAATGGCGACGCGGCTTCACTCCGTAAGCTGGGTTGCGATCCTCAGCACCGCGCTCACACCCGGTGCCGTTCCGAAGCCTTTAAAAAGGCTCCTTCGCGATACCGGGGGGCGCAAAGGTGCCCACCGAATCTCCTTGTTCACAGGCTTCAGCGCCTGTGATTTTAGGGGTCCCCCGCTCGCCGTAGCAGGTCAGACCCGAACTTACGGAGCAGTCCTGCCTCGGAGCGTTTGCTCAAGCAAAAATCAGGGAACTCCGGGACAGAAGGGAAGACCATGGAGGGTTTGAGGAAAAGGAAGGGCTACTGTACTATAAGGGGGGCACTGTTTGTACCGGGGGAGACCTTGAGGGGGAAGGTACTTAAACAACTCCATGACAACCCAACAGCGGGGCACTTTGGACAGCACAAGACCATGCTGCTCGTCACCAGGCAGTTCTGGTGGCCAAAGGTGAGGGAAGACGTACGGGAATATGTACAGGGGTGCGACCGATGTCAGAGGGCAAAGGGGGAGAGGGCTGCCCCCGCAGGGTTACTGGAACCCTTACCTACACCGGGAAGGCCCTGGGAAGTGGTGTCCATTGATTTTATGACAGATTTGCCCAAGTCAAGTGGGAAGACAGCAGTCATGGTAGTAGTCGATCTACTGACAAAAATGTGCCATTTCATAGCTTGCTCACATGCAGTAACGGTAGAGGAGACAGCCAGGTTGTGGATCACATTTTCAGACTGCATGGGGCTCCCTCGAGGGTAATCTTGAATCGTGGGAAACAATTTACTTCCCGGTTCTGGAGGAAGCTCATGGGCTTACTACAGGTTGAGGTGAGCTTCTCGAGGGCGAGGCACCCAGAAACCAACGGACAAGCAGAAAGAGTGAACAGTATACTCCAGCAATACCTATGCTGCTATGTCAGCGAGAGACAGAACGATTGGGTAGAGATTCTAGCGTTGGCTGAATTTGCGTACAATAACGCTGAACATGTGTCCACGGGAATGAGCCCGTTCATGGCCAATTATGGGTGTCACCCCACGGCCTTTCCGGGGAGTGGGGAGGAAGGATAGAGTGTACCCGCAGCCGAGCAGTTTGTATAAGAAATGGAGGCCTTGCACCAGCAACTCAAGATGAACTTGGAGCGGGCCAAGGAAGTTTACAAGAGGCAGGCGGACAAGCACTGTCAGGAGGGGGAGGCCATACGGGTGGGAGACTGGGTGTGGTTGTCAACCCAAGGGATACCCCTAAAGGGAGGGTGCAAGAAGTTGCAGCCGAGGCGGCTGGGGCCTTTTGAGGTAACTCAGCAGGTGAACCCAGTGGCATTCAAACTCAAGTTGCCTGACAGCATGAAGATACATCCGGTGTTCCATAGGTCCCTACTTTCACCGTACAGGGAGGGGCAGGAATTTCCCTGGTGGGAGGGAGGAGTCACCACCCACCCGTGAGTAGAGGAAAGGGAACACTGCAACCAAGCCATGGAAATACTCAATTCAAGGTGGCGAGGTCGCCAGGTGGAGTACTTGGTAGCTTGGGAGGGAGAACCCAGGTCACAAAACACGTGGGTCCCCGCTGAATCAATCAATGACGGCTATCTGGTGCAAGAATTCCACAGTTTGTTCCCAGATAAGCCAAAACCACTAGCGAGATTCTGGGAGGAAGAATTTGGAACCACAGACGATGAAGGGGACTTTGTGGGTTTTCCTGCCTCCGAAGAGGAGGTGTCAGAGGGAGAAGAATCAGACTGGGAGGTCCACCCTGCGGGAAGAGATCTGAGCGGGTGGGAAGCTGGTTTTGAATCCCCAGAGGATGGCGACAGCTCCTTCAGGGGATTCCCCGCATCGTCGGCCGAGGAAAGAGACGTGGTTGAATAGAAAAATCACGCCGGGGGTGGAGGGGATCCTGGGGAGGAGGTGGATGTCAGGGAACTGCCATCGGAGCCAGAGGGAGAGGGAGGGCTCCAGAGGGATTCCGAAGAGCGTCCCGGGAGGGAGAGAAGCAGCCCATCTTCTGGGGAAGGAAATCAACGTAGCACCAGTGGAGAAGGGGGGCAGATGGGGGAATCAGCGAGGTGGCTCCATGACTCCTCGCCGGAGACCAGCGGGGAGAGCACGGGTCCTCCGCTGCCCACGCCCTCCCTGCGCAGAAGGCTTCCACGCAGGGAGAGTAGGCGTAGACTAGGCGTCAAAGAGCTTCTTTGCTGGAAGAAGTTCAAGAAACACCCACTGACGGATTCTGCCAGCGATTGAGACAGCCACGGGTGAGTGGCTGTCCGGACAGAAAGAGTCCACCCAGGTAACCCAGCCAGGTGTGGCGCCGATTTATGCACGAGCAACCCCTAGAACCATTACACATACTGTCAGAGGCTCAGGAGGAGAGGCACAGGGAAGAGAGGAGATGGAGAGCGAAGGGGAAGAATCCGAGGGGAGCGTAGGAGAATATGACAGTGGCCCAAGGGATTCCATGAGTCTCTCCAGCGAATCGGAAGATTCGCAGAAGGGGGCGCCAGTGGCCAGGGGTAGAGGGTTCCCAAGGGGAACGCCCCAGGAGCAAGGGGGGAGCAGGGACTCCCAGAGCAGCAGTTGGAAATCAGGACCAGCTTCCCCACCAGAGCATAGTGAGGGGGAAAAGTCCCAAGTATCAGGGCCAGTGGATTCCCCACCAGGGGGAGAAGACGAGGCAGGGCTGACCACGCCTCCATCGGAGAGTCGGACAACGGAGGGGAGGTCAGATCCGGCCAGTATTCCGGAAGAGGGAAGCAGTGACAGGAGTAATGTGACGGTTAGGAGGAAGGTCACTGGTTTGGCGCGAGAAGCAAGTTCAAATGTACAGGAGCGCGGGACCTCAGAGGAGGAGGATTGGGAGCCGGGTCCCAAAGCTCGCCGGAGGCAGGGGGAGGAGCTAAGCGACTCAGCGTCAGAGGAGTCTAGAAAGGGGAATGCGCCAACGGGCAGAAGGACCCAGAGAAGGAGAGAGCAGCGGAAAAGGTGGAGCAGGGCTAGGATATTAAACTGGTGTCAGAGGGGAGGAGACTCAGACGGGACTTCGCCGGTCTAGGGTTTAGGACGTAGAGCTGCGCGCTGCGGCTTTGAAATGGAAACTGAACTTCAATAAAGACCTTTGTACATAAACACAGCCTGGCGTTGGTCCTCTGTGAGCTGGGACCGAGGGGCAGCTCTGACACATACGCTTCAGGTTACATATGCTTCAGGTTACAGACTCTGCTAACCCAGAAATAGAAGAACTTTGCTTCAGGATGAGAACAGAAATCGTGTTCCGGTGGCGCGGCAGCAGCGGGAGACCCCATTAGCTAAAGTGGTGCTTCAGGTTAAGAACAGTTTCAGGTTAAGGAAGGTGCCATCCAGAATATGCAGTTGGGCAAATCTCCAGGGCCAGATGGCTTAACCTCAAAATACTACAGATCTTTGAAAGATTGGATAATTCAACCACTAAAGGAGGTTTGTAATGAAATTTTGGAGGGGGGAAAAGCGCCAGAGTCGTGGAAGGAAGCCTACATTACACTTATACCGAAAACTGAGTCTGAAAAGACACACCTTAAGAACTACCGCCCCATATCCCTGCTTAACGTGGATTACAAAATTTTTGCAGATATTTTGGCTAAAAGATTAAAAAAAGTATTAGTGGAGGAGATACATAAAGACCAAGCTGGCTTTCTCCCGTGCAGACACTTGTCTGATAACACGAGAAATATAATTAACATTTTGGAGAAACTGCAAGTGAATATTAATACTAAAGCAGTCTTTATATTTGTAGAAGCGAAGAAAGCTTTTGATAATATCTCTTGGAGTTTTATGAAGAAAAATCTTCAGGGGACGGGGGTTGGTCAAGGTTTTGAAAATGGCATAGGTGCAATTTATTCAGAACAAAAGGCTAAACTAATTGTTAACAATGTGGTGACAGAGGAATTTAAGATAGAGAAAGGGACATGACAAGGCTGCCCAATTTCCCCATTGCTCTTTATTTCGGTCCTGGAGGTTTTGCAAAATATGATCAGAAGAGACCATCTGATTAAAGGTATACAGGTCGGAGCCAAACAGTACAAATTGAAAGCTTTTGCAGATGACTTAGTACTGACACTACAGGAGCCAGAATCTAGTACTAAAAGAGTATTGGAACTGATTCAAGAATTTGGTCAAGTGGCAGGATTTAAGTTGAACAAGTTAAAAACTAAGGTTCTTGAGAAAAATTTAACACCGGTTGAGAAAGAGAGGTTTCAGAAGGAGACAGGTTTAACACTGGTTAAGAAAGTAAAATACCTGGGGTTAACATGACCGCTAAGAACTTAAATTTATTTAAAGATAATTATGAGAAATGTTGGTCAGACGTGAAAAAGGATTTAGAAATATGGTCAAATCTGAATCTATCCTTGCTAGGTCGAATTGCTGTTATAAAGATGAATGTATTGCCAAGAATGTTATTTTTGTTTCAATCATTGCAAATTTTGGACAAATTGGACTGTTTCAAGAAGTGGCAGAGAGATATTTCTAGATTTGTCTGGCAGGGCAAGACGCCCAGAATAAAATTTAAAATACTAACCAATGTAAAGGAAAGAGGTGGATTTGCCCTGGCAGACCTTAAACTCTATTATGAATCAGCAGCATTTTGCTGGCTGAAAAAATGGCTGCCTCTTGAGAACACAGACATTTTGGATTTAGAAGGCTTTAATAACGTTTTTGGGTGGCATGCATATCTGTGGTATGACAAGGTTAAAGCACACAAAGCATTTAAAAACCATATTGTCAGGAGCATTGTTTAATGTCTGGATCAAATATAAAGATTTACTTGAAAATAAAACCCCAGGTGGTTATCACCAATGGAAGCGAAGGCTCAGAAAAAGCTCAATATGAAGGCCAAATGGCCGAAATATTGGGAGATTTTGCAACAAGAAGGTGACAAATTGAAATTGCAGAGTTTTGAGAAATTAAAAGACAAAGTGCGAGACTGGCTTCATTACTACCAAATAAGGGAGGCTTACAATCTGGACAAAAAAAATGGCTTCCAGGTGGAAAAATCAAAATTGGAAACAGAACTGTTAGATCCCAAAACAAAGATACTATCAACCTGCTGTTGAAATGGAATACTCAGGATGAAACGGTTAAATCTGCTATGATTAAATGGGCACAAGATGTTGGACATAACATAATGTTTGCTGACTGGGAACAGTTGTGGACCACAGGTATGAAATTCACGGCATGTAATACCTTAAGAGAGAATATTTTGAAAATGATTTACAGGTGACCCCAGTCAAGCTTGCAAAAATTTACCATTTGCCCGATAATAAATGTTGGAAATGTAAAGATAATGAAGGTACATTCTTTCACCTTTGGTGGATGTGCCCAAGGATTAAGACTTTCTGGGAGATTATATATAATGAAATGAAAAAGGTATTTAAATATACCTTCTTGAAGAAACCAGAGGCCTTTCTCCTGGGCATGGTCGGCCAATTGGTGTTAAAGAAGGATAGAACTCTTTTTATGTATGCCACAACAGCAGCAACAATACTCATCGCAAAGTATTGGAAGACACAAGATCTACCCACTCTGGAAGAATGGCAGATGAAAATGATAGACTATATGCAATTGGCAGAAATGACTGGCAGAATCCGAGACCAGGGAGAAGAGTTGGTGGAAGAAGATTGAAAGAAATTTAAAGACTATTTACAGAAACATTGCAAAATTAATGAATGCTAAAATGATGTTGGAATGAAATGAAGCGGTTATAGCAATAATGTTAAAAAGGAATATGTCTGGCTTTTGGATGGAGTCCGGCACGCTTCCCTGTGCCCCACTGGACTCCCGTGGATAGCTCTCCGTCAGCTTCCTGTAGCAGAGTCGTCGCAGCGTAGAAACTGTTGCTATGTGTGCGTAATAAATTAGACTGCACGCAAGCGTTCTTGCTTAACTCCAATAGTCTTTAATCATGTAGAAAAACATCTTAAATCACCCCGGTGAGAGAGCGCACATCTTGCTGCCTCGCCGCAAAAGCGAAAGGAAAAAAAGCCAGAGAAACACTCCCCTCTGTGAACATAGCCACGCCTCAGAATGTGAGATGTCACTCAGAACTGTTTAAACCTGTAAGTTCTGATTCTCTTCACACCCCCTCTCGTCTCGCATCCTGAGGGAAACTGTGAACACACATCTACAAACCTCTGTGAGTTCAACTCCCTTACCATTGCCTCCCGTCCCTTTCTGGCATTTGTCCCAGGCAACCATTGAACCTCCTCAAAACTCCCAGGTTCGCATTGTGCGAAACCAATCCACGCACCGGTGACCTGAAACCTCTCAGGTGGAACTCCCTTCGTGGTGTGAGTGGACCGTCTGAGCACAAACTCAGGTGCTCCTTCTGACCCACTGGGGCCAGCAAGTGTGCCCTCTACATCAGAAGACTCCCCCTCTGACTTAGTGCGTCTTCGCGCCTTCTGTACTTTGCTAACAGGAGACGAAGGCTCACTCTTGGGCTCTCTTTTAACAACCTGTGGAGATGCCCAAACCTGTTCTTGACCCTGTTCGGAGACTTGGTCCTCAGCAACAGGTTCAGCCTCTAGCTCTCCCTCCTCCTCAGAATCAGACAGACATTCTGAGAGAACGTCAGGACTCACATGGATCCTTGACCAACCATTCTGCTCACAGAACTCAGCATGTTTACTGATCAGAAGCTTGGTCTGATCACCTTCTGGATATGCAAACCTCCACCCCTTTGTCGCAGGTTCATATCCACAGAAGATCATTTTCTGGAACCTCGGGCCACCTTGCTTTCGTTGAGCCTTTGGCACAGGCACCCAGTCCTGTGAACCGAATACACGGAAGAAATGCAGCTTTGGCTTCATTCCGTGGAGCATGGAAAATGGGGTGTCACCTACCACTGAATTGTAGGACCTGTTCATCGTGAAATTGGCCGCCCTCCAGGCCTCGCTCCAAAAACTCTGAGGCAAACCGGAGTCACACAGTAGAACCTCTGTTGCCTGAGCCAGAGCTTTACTTCTAAGCTCCACCACGCCCCTCTTCTGAGGAGAAGTAGCACCCGTCAACTTGTGACGTATCCCCTTCTGACGGAAGAAACTCTGCAGAGCAGACCCAGTAAACTCTGCACCTCGGTCACTCTTGAACCCCTGCACTTTGGTGGAGAACCGTAGTTCCACTGCCACAACCCAATCTTTGAACAGTTGCGCTGCCTCGCCTTTCGTTCTCAGCGAGAAGGACCAGCCATTCTGGCTAAAATCATCTGTCAGTGTCAGCACAAACCTGGCCCCGCCCAGACTCGGCTTTGGCATGGGCCCAAAAAGGTCTGTGTGCACAAGCTCAAAAGGTTTTGTGGTTACCCTCTCCAACCTGGGATAACTGCACCCTTTTACCTTTGCCTTTCTGCATGCCCTACAATCTAGGGATTGGTCAAATGATTTTATCCTGCACCCTACTGTGTGCTGGGGCAACCTTTGGATATCTCCCCAAGAGCCATGTGACATTCTTTTGTGCCACAAGCAAGCACATGAATCATGAGTAGGAACGTTTGCACACTTCGCCTGTGCTCCCTCACCCTCCAGAGGTGTCTCCAAAACGAGGAGATTGTTCTGGCATGCAACACTGACGAGTTGCCTCCCACCCCTGGAAATAGAACACACATCATTTTCAAAGCAAACCTTGTACCCCTCCTTTAAGAGACAAGATACAGATAAAAGACAGTGTTTCATCTCAGGCACAACGTAAACCTCCAGCTCCGCCTGCAAGAAAGAAACATAAACATTTGCCACGTTAGACAAAGGCCTCTGTGACCCATCAGCAAAAACAACTGTTTTCCCAGCTGAAACAGCCCTGCAGTTCCACATTTCAACACTAGGTGTCGCTGTTATCAGGTGATGACTCGCTCCACAGAGTCTATGACCCAGCGCAGCACTCTGCCCTCACTGGAGTTGTCCTTAAGCATTGCCATGGCAACAAACTTCTCGCTGCCCCCGTCCTTGGGGCCTCTGCAGATGTCCTCTCTGGTTGTCACGGCAACAGACTCCCCCTGGCAGGAAGACTTGCCCACGACCTTCACAGCTTCCGTAGATGCAACTCTTTCAGTTGCCTTGGAGACCGGACTTGTCTCAGCGTTCCCACACAACTCCACAGCTCTTATCTGTACTCGTCGCAGGTGGCTGGCCTTGAAGCCTCCAGCACGGCTAGGCTTCAGCTCATGGCGTAAACAACTCTTGGCAGCCTTTGGAAAATGAGGCGTCTCTGAGCTTTCACCGCTCACTGCCCCCCACTGCTCCCAGGGCTCCCAGGACGTTTTCCTGCACCCCCTCTGGTGGGTAAAGGGCCCCCAACTCTTGGCCTCTCTCCTGGCTCCTCACACAGACACGTTGCAGCAACAGCAACACTCCCTTCGTCCCCCCGTGGGGGCTCACAGCTCCTCCCAGCTGTGTGTCGGCTCTCAAGAATGTCCCAGCGCCATCTTGCCTCTCCCCTTCAGATGCAGCCACATCTTGGCCTTTGCTTCCCACCCCAGCTTCACAAGCCTCACGGAGTGCTAGCCAAGCAGCCTCTGGCCTTTTAGCATCCAGGACAACTGGCCTTAGATGAGCATTCACATTCTCTGCCAAAAAAGCAAGCACACGCTTCTCAACTTCACTTTGCTCTGCAGCCCTTTCAGCATCTGCTTTCCCAGTTGCTTTCTGTGGTGGCTGGACTATGTCCCACAGCTGTTCCCCGACTAGGAAAAGCTCTGCTTGAAAACTCCACTCCAGCCAACTTTGGCTACTCAGCTTCTGACATGGCAGCTTAAGCCCAAAGCCATATTCTTGGGGCTGAGCCATTCCCCCCCCCCCCGGGGCTGAGCGTACTCACGTAACAGCAGCTCCTCCGGCACCCAGTCCTTGGAGATCCGATTCCTCCCAGCGAGCTCCTCTGCCTCAAACGTTAGGCAGGACTCCAGCTGGTTTCAGCCTCCTCTCAGCTGGCTTCCACACACACCTGCACGACTTGGCAACAGTTTCAAACGTTTGGCTGACTTCCCATAACCTCTGGCTTTTGGATGGAGTCCGGCACGCTTCCCTGTGCCCCACTGGACTCCCGTGGATAGCTCTCCATCAGCTTCCTGTAGCAGAGTCGTCGCAGCGTAGAAACTGTTGCTATGTGTGTGTAATAAATTAGACTGCACACAAGCGTTCTTGCTTAACTCCAATAGTCTTTAATCGTGTAGAAAAACATCTTAAATCACCCCGGCGAGAGAGCCGCAAAAGCAAAAGGAAAAAAAGCCAGAGAAACACTCCCCTCTGTGAACATAGCCACGCCTCAGAATGTGAGACATCACTCAGAACTGTTTAACCCTGTAAGTTCTGATTCTCTTCACAATATGTAAAAATGGATTGATAATAGATGAAAATATAAAGCTATAATATGTTAAGAAAAAGAATTAAGATAAAAACAAAGAGGGAAAGGATTTGCTGAATTAACCATTCGAACTGGAATACAAAAAAGGGAGGTGTGAGGAGGTCAGGGAAACAAGTAAATGAAAGGCAAGACATAGAAAGAGAGATTTATTTTTAATTGTTTTTATTTTTCTGTATTTTGTATCTTTTGTTTTCTTTTGTTTTCTATTTTTTTACCACTTTTCTAATCTTCTTTGAAATCTTAATAAATATTATTATTTTTAATAAAAAGAACAGTTTCAGGTTAAGAATGGACCTCCAGAACGAATTAAGTACATAACCCGAGGTACCACTGTATATGTGTGTGTGTATGTATATAATAAAATTATATATCTTAAAGACACTACAGTCTCTGCTGTGCCAAAACCCCTGGAATCTTGCACTGCTCAGCAGAGATTGGGGTGGCCTGTAACAATACGTTAGGAGACCAGAAATAAAGATGCAAGACACATGGTGGGGCACTTTATTAAACTATAATTTAAGAAATTATGAACTTCTACAACTGCATAGAGAACAAACAGGGGTGGCCTAAGACATTTTGGCACCTGAGTTGAATGAAAAATTGGTGCCTACTCCCACCAAGGAAGAAGGGGTGAGTGAAGATCTACATCAGGAACTATTCACCAAGAGAATGTTGTAGAGGCAGCATGGGGGGGGGGGGTTCTGAGGAGGAGCTTCAGGTGTTGCTGCTACTGTGGTGGCAGCAGCAGGTGATGCATTCCTTGGAGGCTGGATGCCACCCCCACTCTCTGCTGGAGGGTTCCAGGGTTCACCCAGGGTTTGTGTTCCTTGGGAGGATTGAGCCACAGTGGAGACTTTAAGAAGTAGGGTTTATTCACCCACCTGGCCTGAATATGAGCTGCACCCGAATATAAGCCACACTTTAAAATTGGAGGGGGAGAAAGAAAATAAGAAAAAATACCCACATATACCATATTTTTCCATGTATTAGACAAGGTTTTTTGACTAAAAAATCATGTCAAAAAACTGGGATCATCCAATTCACAGGTAGTGGCATGGGGGGGGGGGGAGAAGTGGCACACCCGCCAGCCAACCAGTTGGCGGGAGTGCAACATTTCCTGATGCTGCTGCACATGGGAAACACTCCCTAGATTGTTTCCCGCGTGCAGCTGCATCCTCCAACTGCCTCCAGACACTCACACAGGACCTTCACTGCTTTTACTGGTTCCAATGTGAAAGAGAGGTAGAGATCTAGTTATCTCCCACTTGGACTACTGCAATGTGTTTCTTGAACGTGACCCGGAAACTACAATTAATCCAGAATGTGACAGCTAGACTGGGACTGGGAGTGGGAGGGGCCGCCGGGACCATATAACAGCAGTCTCTACATTGTCTCCCAGTATGTTTCTGAGCACAAGGTCAGTTGGTGCTGACCTTTAAAGCCCTAAGTGGCCTCGGTCCAGTATACCTGAAGGAGCTTCTCCACCCCCATCATTCAGCCCGGACACTGAGGTCCAGCGAGAAGCAAAGTTGCAGGGAACCAGGCAGAGGGCCTTCTCACTAGTGGCACCCACCCTGTGAAACACCCTCCCATCAGATGTCAAGGAAATAAACAACTATCTGACTTTTAGAAGACACCTGAAGGTAGCGCTGGTTAAGGAAGTTTTTAATGTTTGAAGTTTTATTCTGTTTTTAGTGTTCTGTTGGAAGCCACCCAGAGTGGCTGGGGATACCCAGCCAAATGGGCAGGGGGGGGGTATAAGTAATAAATGATGATGATGATGATGATGATGATGATGATGATGATGATGATTTTATTGAGAATTTCTTCCCTCCTGCTCAGAGGTGTGAACAGAGACTGGGGATTTGGAGGGTGGCCCGCGTAACTTGGTGTGAGGTGACAGGAAAACAGAGACTTTAGCAAGGGGTTCTGGGGGGGAGAAGGAAGAGGAAAGAAGCGGATCCATCTCGGGCAGTCTGGCTGCTTGCTGGCTGAGAGCCAGTGTGGTGTAGTGGTTAAGAGCGGTAGATTCGTAATCTGGGGAATCTGGTTCGCGTCTCCACTCCTCCACGTGCAGCTGCTGGGTGACCTTGGGCTACACACTTCTCTGAAGTCTTTCAGCCCCACTCACCTCACAGAGTGTTTGTTGTGGGGGAGGAAGGGTTAGCTGCTTTGAGACTCCTTCGGGTAGTAATAAAGCGGGATATCATATCCAAACTCTTCTTCTGAGAGAGATGCCTTGGACTCCCAGGATGCACTGCTGTATGTTACAAAGCACTCTTGAAATAGCTCTGCTGTAAGAGCTGGACTCCCTCCATGCAGACTGAAGGTGCAAAGACTGTATTCTCCTGAATATAAGCCTCACTTTCCCCAAAAATTCAGACTATGAAAAATTAAAGTGCGGCTTATATTCACAACCTTACAGTATGCAGCAAGGAACACTGGGCAAACAGTGCCAGGAGTGCAGCAAAGCACCCTATCCCCAAGGCTGGGAAGAGAGAGCAAGGAAGGGGAAAGGCCGCTGGCAACGCAGCGTGGCTCCCGCCCCCCCCCCAGTATGTAGCCAGGAGCAGTGAGGAATGGAGCAGTTTACCGTACTTTTCTGTATGACCCCCCCCCCAATTTGGGGGACTCCGTTTTTTAAAAATGAGGGGAGATTGCCCAAAGTTGTTGAGCTTCTCCAGGAGGAAGGAGAGGAACCCCTGGTTATTTCCTCCTGGGTTGTGTCCAGAAAGAGGGGGGGGTGAGTGCTCAGACCCCTGGGCCTCAGGCTTCCATCCTCTCCCCCATGCCTTTTAACATCTATATGAAGCCGCTGGGAGAGATCACCAGTGGGTTTGGGCTGGGTGTTCATCAGTATGCAGATGACACCCAGCTCTACCTCTCTTTCAAATCGGAACCAGTGAAGGCTGTGAAGGTCCTGTGTGAGTGCCCAGCTCTCAGCTCCTCTTGGTTGGCCAGAAGGATGTTATGGTTGTCAAAGGCAAAGGTTGATGGTGTCTGCTGGAGAGATCCAGCAGAACTAGGAAACAGCTTTCACCTTTGTCCCTAGCTCGCCAGACATCATTGACCAGAGCGACCAAGGCAGTTTCAGTCCCATGATGAGGCCTGAATCCTGATTGGAAGAGATCCAAATGGTCCACATCCTCCAGGTGTACGGAGTTGTTCTGCAACCACCTGCTCAATTGTCTTGAGACTGGGCCATATTGGCTAAAGATTTTTTAAAAGAAGCGGTTTAATGACCTCCTCTTTCAGCGGGTCTGGGAAGGCTCCCTCACAGAGGGAAGCATTCACCACCCCACAGAGCCACGGGCCACCAGGGAATCTACCAGTCTCTAGAAACCATTTGGATACATTAAGTGGCAGGAGCAGACCATCCAAATTGGTCCTACCTCCCTGCAGAGGGGAAGGGTTGCTGGAATATAATGGCTCACTTTTATTAGCCAGGATGGGCAAGGGTCAAGGAGACAGGTGGTTGGTTTCACTTGTCCAAGCAGCCTGTCCACATCTTCACAGGTAACAGATTGGACTTGATTCCATGCAACTTGACTAGACAGGACTCTAGCACTCTCCCACCCCGGCCCTGCTCCCACAGTGGTGTCTACCTCCTCCTGAATCTGAGCGACTTTATCTGCAAAAAACTTTGAAATTCGTTGCAGGAGATCTTGGGGTCTTTACAAGGCCCTGATGGCAAAGATGGTTCTGTTAAATTGCTAACCACCTGAAAGGGTCTCCTGCTGCTATCTGCAGATGCAGTAGAGGTGGTGAAGAAAGTTCTCTTCACCATCGCTATTGCCAGTTGGTAGGCTTGACGTTGAGCTCTAACCCGTGTCCGGTCCATTCACAATGAGTTTTCTGCCACCAGCACTCTAGCCGTCTCAGCGATTGTTTCCTCGCTCTCAGCTTCAGGGAAAACCATGGGCTGTCCAGGCTCCATGCAATTGGAAAGGACGCTTCAGAGCCAGAAAGTCTATTGACCCAAATTCAATGGGCCACCAGGGAATCTACCAGTCTCTAGAAACCATTTGGATACATTAAGTGGCTGTAGCAGACCATCCGAATTGGTCCTACCTCCCTGCAGAGGGGAAGGATTGCTGGAATATAATGGTGTCTGGCACGCTTCTCCCCGTGCTGATAGACGTCTGTGCCAAAAGAAATCTCGAGCTCTCCAGCTCTTAGCAGAGTACCGCAGCAGCAGAAAAAAGGTGCCTTGTGTGTGGATAATAAATCAGACTGTACGCAGGCTTCTTGCTAATCTCTAAAAGTCTTTAATGAGAAGAAAAACATCATAAATCACTCCGGGCAAGAGAGCGGACATCCTCACGGCTCTCAGCCAAAAACGAAAGTAACTCACACACAAAGAAAGATTCCCGTATGTGAACATAATCATGCCTCAGAATGTGAGACGTCACACAGAACTGTTTAACCCTGTAAATTCTGATTCTCCTCACACCCCCCTCTTGTCTCACATCCTGAGGGAAACTGTAAGTACAACTCACCCCAAACACAACCCTTCACGGAACTCCCCATGTCGCTGGAAGGTCAAGGGTTTAGTAAACCCATCAGCTAGGTTCTCCTGGCTCGAACAATACTTGAGCCATATCCAACCTGCCTGGACACTCTGACACACATGTCAGAGTCCAACGTATGTCCAAATGCATGGTTCTGGACTTAAACTGTCCAGATTCTGCCAACCTAAGACAAGGTTGATTGTCTTCCCAAACAGTGAGGGGTAAGCAACAATCCCCACAGATCTCTTGGATCAAGCACCGGTAGAAGTCCAGTTCCCTGCACAAGAAGTCCAACGCACTGAACTCGGCTTCAGTGGAAGAAAGTGCAATAAGACTTTGCTTCCGGAACTTCCACCCAACCAGGGATTCCCCAAACTTTACCACCAGCCCAGACACAGACTTCCTGTCCTCAAAAGATGCCCAATCGCTGTCACTCCAGCACGTAAGCCGTGCGTCACCTTCAGCTGACAACGTGACGCAAAAATCTTTGGTATCCTGCAAATACCTCAACACTCTCTTGATGCCTTGCCAGGCATTTACACTGGGCTTTGTAGCCTCCCTACTGAGCAGATTCACAGCAAACGCTATGTCTGGTCTGCTCTACTGAGAGAGATACAACAGACTCCCTAGCGCTGACTGAAACACCTCAGGGTTTTGGAACTCAGAACGCTCCCCAAGCTGGCTATCCTTCACATAGCTTGTCTCCATGGGCGTTCTGAGTCAGACAGTCAGACATCCGGAACTGCTCAATCTTGCCTTTCTGAATGAGCAAAAACTTCCATTCTCAGACCTGTCTATCCTAACTCCCAGATAAGCCTGAACGGGACCAAGGTTTTTGAGCTTAAACTGCTTACCAAGCTCTTTGGCAAAACCTTGCACCTGTCTACCTGTCTGTGCCGTGTACAGAAGATCGTCTAAGAACACCATAATTGCCTCCTGTGTCTCTCCTGACCCTTTCAGGTACAGGCAACTGTCTGCAAGACTCCTCCGGAAACCCAAACTTTCCAGTGCTTCATTCAGGCACATGTTCCAATTTCTGACCGACTGCTTAAAACCATAAATTGACTTGTGTAGCTTCCACACAACACCTGGCTCATTGCCCTCAAACCCTGGAGGAGGTAGCATGTACAGATCCAAGTTCAGATCCAAGTTCAAATAAGCCACATCCACATCAAAGTGGTCACTTGGTGCCCTCTTTGAGCAGCTACTGCTAAAAGCACGTGCAGAGTCTCACTCCAGGAAGTAGGAGCATACACTTCGGTGTAATGCAGCCCCTTCTGCTGCGTGAACCCTCTGGCTAGCCTTGTACAAACTAAATATGAGCAGTACAAGAGGACTAGAACAAAAAGCATTGGACAGAAGATCACCAAAAAGAGGAATAGTGGACATAGCAACATTATCCTTTGGACTGGACTGCCCAGTGAATGTGATACCAACACCACCAACAGAAGAAGAGCAAGCATTGGGTGCAGTTGGAGGAAAATCAGAGTAATCACATCATGGCATTGCAAGTATTAAGCTGGAATGTGAATGGACTGAACTCCCCGGAAAAAAGGAGGAGAGTTTTTCATTTACTGAAAAAAGAACAATTGGATTTGATTTGTCTACAAGAAACACATGTGATAAGGCTACATAGGAAGATATTGAGTAATAAAAGATTGGGCCATGAATTTATCTCGTCAGATAAAGTTAAAAAAGAGGAGTAGTCCTATATGCAAAGGAGAGCCTATCACCAAAATTTATATTTAAAGATGATCAAGGAAGATTTATTGCAATTGAAATCCAATCACAAGGAGAGAAATTTTTGATAGTAGGCATTTACACTCCAAATGAAGGAAAATCGGAATTTTTAAAGAAGCTACATGAGACTCTGATGGACTATATGGATTACAATATGATCTTGATGGGAGATATGAATGGAGTGGTGTCTACAAATATGGACAAGGCAGAGAGACAGGTAGTTACCAAAGATGGTAGACTACCAAAAACCTTTTTTGACATGACTGAAAATATGGATTTAGTTGATATCTGGAGAACGAAGAACCCTCTGGGAAGAGAGGGAACTTTCTTCTCTGAGGCTAAAATGACATGGACAAGAATTGACCAAATTTGGGTAACTAGAGGACTGGTTCCGAAGACCAACAAAGTGGAAATTTGCCCCAAAACTTGTTCTGATCATGTCAGGAACTGCCATTGGAGCCAGAGGCAGAGGAAAGGCTCCAGAGGGATGCCGGAGAGGGTCCCAGCAGGCAGAGAGGCAGCCCATCTGCTGGGGAAGGAAATCAGTGTAACACCAGTGGAGAAGGGGGGCAGATGGGGGAATCGGAGAGGAGGCTCCAGGACTCTTCACCGGAGACCAGCGGAGAGAGCATGGGTGCTCCGCTGTCCACACCCTCCCTGTGCAGAAGACTTCCACGCAGGGAGAGTAGGAGGAGACTTGGCGTCAAAGAACTTCTTTGCTGGAAGAAGTTCAAGAAACGCCCACTGACGGATTCTGCCAGCAACTGAAACAGCCACGAAGTGAAGGGCTGTCCAGACAGAAAGGGTTCAACCAGGTAACCTAGCCAGGAGTGGCGGCAATTTACGCACGAGCAACCCCTATAACCATTACAGATCATAATGCTGTGAAGATGGAAATGAAATTGACGCCAATTGGTTCTTTCAGATGGAGGCTGAATGATACTTTATTTAGGAATGAAGAAGTGACTAAGAAGGCCCAAAAAACCTTGAGAGACTATTCTGAGATAAATATGAATACCACAGTGGAAAAAAGAGTGATCTGGGATGCAAGTAAAGAGGTTATAAGAGGATTTCTGATACAACAAAATGCAATTAAGAAGAGAACCCAAAATGAAAAAAAAGATAAAATCCTGGAGAAAATAAAGGAAGGAGAGAAGAAACTGAGAGTAAAACCAAAATCACAGGAGATCCTGAAAGAGATAAAGTTATATATTATATGAATATATGTGTCAGAGCTGCCCGAGGTCCCAGCTCACAAAGGACCAACGCCAGTTCGTTACTATTTACAAAGGTCTTTACTGAAGTTCAGTTTCGATTTCAAAGCCGCGGCGCGCAGCCCTACGTCTCAAACTCTAGACCGCTGAAGCTCCATCTGAATCTCCTCCCCCCAGACACCAGTTTAAGACTCTAGCCTTGCTCCACCTCTTCCTTTGCTCTTTTCTCCTCTGGGTCCCCCTGTCCGCTGGGGTCTCGCCCCTTCTACACTCTTCTGACGCTGATTCCCCTGAGTCTTCCCCCTCCCTCCGGCGGGCTTTAGGACCTGGTTCCCAATCCTGGTTTCCTGCTGTGCCGCGCGCCTGCACATTCGAACTTGGCGCGCGTGCCCAGCCGGCAACCTTCCTCCTGACCGTTACACTGCTCCTGTCACTGCCTCCCCCTTCGGGGAGGCTAGCTGAACCTGACTTCCCCTCCGTTCCCTCACTCTGCGATGGAGGCGTGGCCAGCTCTGACTCATCTTCTCTCCCTGCTGGGGGAGACGCTTGCCCTGATCCATGGGACTCTTCCCCCCCCCTACGCTCTGGTGGGGAAGCTGGTCCTGATCTCCAGCTGCTGCTTTGGGAGTCCCCGCTGGCCTCTTGTTTCTGGTGCGTCCCCCCTGGGACTCCCCTTGCCCTGGCCATCGGCGCCCCCCTCTGGGAATCTTCTGATTCGCTGGAGAAGCTCATGGAATCTCTCGGGTCACTGTCATACTCCCCTACGCTTCCCTCAGATTCTTCCCCTTCGCTCTCCATTCCCTCTCTTCCCTGTGCCTCTGCTCCTGAGCCTCTGACAATATGAATACAATATATGAAAATGATGAATCAGGAAATAGAATGGAAGAATAAACAAATGAGACAAAAGACATTTGAATCGGCAAATAAGTGTGGAAAACTGTTGGCTTGGCAATTGAAAAAAAGACAAAAACTTAACACTATTACGAATTTGGAAGCGGAAGGAAAGAATATATTGAACTCAGTGGAGATCAGAAAGTGCTTCCAGAGGTATTTTAAACAACTATACACACAGGAGAAGCAGAAAGAAATGGAAATTGATCGATTTTTGAAAATAAATCGACTACAGAAAATCTCTCAGGAAAATAAGTTTGTGGGAGTCATAAAGCCATGGCAGAGGTTTGTAAATACTGCAGGGTACCTCTGGACCTCGTGACCAGCACTCTGAGCTTTACAATATATTGGAATGTAATGATGGGGGCAATAAAAGCTTGACCGGATGAGGTAACATGAGATTGGCAAACGGCCATGCGGCTGGACAGAACAAAGGAGAATAAATCGGAGAAGGGCAGACAGAGGGGCTGCTCTCTCTTACTATGGAAATATTGCTGGCTTCTGTGTCTTTATTTTATACTAAACAAGTGCCACTTGTGACGGCTGGCTCCAACATAAGTTAATGTTGAATTATAAAATAACGGATCAGGAAGTGGAAGGGGCCATACAGAATATGCAATTGGGTAAATCTCCAGGACCGGATGGTTTGACTTCAAGATACTACATGAAAGAATGGTTAATACAACCATTGAAGGAAGTATGTAATGAAATATTAGAAGGGAAAAGGGCACCAGAGTCGTGGAAGGAAGCTTATATTACACTTATACCGAAAATAGAGACTGAAAAGACACAGCTTAAGAATTACCGCCCCATATCGCTGCTTAATGTGGATTACAAAATTTTTGCAGATATTTTGGCTAAGAGATTAAAAAAGGTGCTTGTAGAAGAAATCCATAAAGATCAAGCGGGCTTTCTCCCAGGCAGACATTTGTCTGACAACACGAGGAACATAATTAATATTCTAGAAAAATTACAAGTGAATATTAATACTAAAGCAGTTTTGATATTTGTGGACGTGGAGAAAGCCTTCGATAATATTTCTTGGAGTTTTATGAAGAAGAATTTACAGGGGATGGGGGTAGGTCAAGGTTTTGAAAATGGTATAGGTGCAATTTATTCAGAACAAAAGGCAAAATTAATTGTGAACAACGTAGTGACAGAAGAATTTAAGATTGAGAAAGAAACACGACAAGGTGGCCCAATCTCTCCATTACTTTTTATATTGGTCCTGGAGGTTCTGCTAAATATGATTAGAAAGGACCAATTGGTTAAAGGTATACAAGTGGGAGCTAAACAGTACAAACTGAAAGCTTTTGCTGACGATTCGGTATTGACTTAACAGGAACCAGAATCTAGCACTAAAAGGGTATTGGAATTGATTCAAGAATTTGGTCAGGTAGCAGGTTTTAAATTGAACAAGATGAAAACTAAAGTTTTAGAGAAAAATCTAACTGTGATTGAGAGAGATAACTTTCAGAAGGAGACAGGATTAACATTGGTTAAGAAAGTGAAATACTTAGGGGTAAACTTGACTGCCAAGAATGTGAATCTATTTAAGGATAACTATGAAAAATGTTGGATTGAAGTGAAAAAGGATTTAGAAATATGGTCAAATTTGAAGTTATCATTGTTAGGCCGAATTGCAGTGATAACAATGAATGTATTGCCAAGGATGCTGTTTTTGTTTCAAGCATTGCAAATTCTAGACAAAATGAACTGTTTCAAGAGGTGGCAGAGAGACATTTCTAGATTTGTCTGGCAGGGCAAGAAGCCTCGAATAAAATTTAAGATATTAACTGATGCTAAAGAAAGATGTGGATTTGCCCTGCCAGACCTTAAACTTTATTATGAATCAGCTGCATTTTGCTGGCTGAAAGAATGGCTGCTTCTTGAAAACACTGATGTGCTGGATTTGGAAGGTTTTAACAATGTATTTGGTTGGCATGCATATTTGAGGTATGACAAGGTTAAAGCACACAAAGCGTTTAAAAACCATATTGTTAGAAAAGCACTGTTTAATGTTCTAATGAGATACAAGGATTTGTTAGAAAATAAAACCCCAAGACGGTTGTCACCAATGGAAGCGAAGGCTCAGAAAAAACTCAATATGGAGACCAAATGGCCGAAATATTGGGAAATTCTGGAACAAGATGGAGACAGAATAAAATTGCAGAGTTTTGAAAAATTAAAAAATAGAGTGTGAGACTGGCTCCATTACTATCAAATAATGGAGGCATATAATATGGATAAAAAACTGGGCTTCCAGGTGGAAAAATCAAAATTGGAAATAGACTTGTTAGATCCCAAAACTAAGAATGTGTCAAGAATGTATAATTTGCTGTTGAAATGGAACACTCAGGATGAAACGGCGAAATCTACTATGATTAAATGGGCACAAGATGTTGGACATAATATTATGATGGCTGACTGGGAACAGTTATGGACCACAGGTATGAAATTTACGGCATGTAATGCCCTAAGAGAGAATTTAATGAAAATGATTTACAGGTGGTACATGACACCAGTCAAGCTGGCAAAAATTTACCATTTGCCCGAAAATAAATGTTGGAAATGTAATGAGACTGAAGGTACATTCTTTCACCTTTGGTGGACATGTCCAAGGATTAACACATTCTGGGAGATGATTTATAATGAAATGAAAAAGGTATTTAAATATACCTTCCTGAAGAAACCAGAGGCCTTTCTCCTTGGCATGGTCAGCCAATTGGTGCCAAAGAAGGATAGAACTTTCTTTATGTATGCAACAACAGCAGCAAGAATACTCATCGCAAAGTATTGGAAGACACAAGATTTACCCACCCAGGAAGAATGGCAGATGAAGTTGATGGACTACATGGAATTGGCGGAAATGACTGGCACAATCCGAGACCAGGGAGAAGAGTCGGTGGAAGAAGATTGGAAGAAATTTGAAGATTACTTAAAGATATATTGTAAAATTAATGAATGTTAGAAAGATGTTGGAATGAAGTTACATGGCTTTAGCAGAAATGCTATAAAGAATTAAGTACAATAGATTGTAAATGGATTAAAGGGAAAAATAAGGTTAGAATGTATTAAGATAAATTATAGGACAGAAAATTGAGGAAGATGGAAAGGATTTGCTGAAACAAGTAAATGAAAGATAACAACATTGAAAGTATTGGATGTGTTTTCTTAAATGTTTTTGTTTTGTTTTTGTTATGTTTATGTAGTCTTTTTGTTTTTGTATTGTATTGTTTTGTTATGTTTAATTCTCTTTCTTTTCCTTTTGTAACTTTAAAAACTTTAATTTTTTTTTTAAAAAAAGGACGACAAACCGATGCAACTGCTCAGAGACGATGTCTTTGCCAGACAAAAAATGGGGGAGTTAAGAGAAAAAGGGGGTGCCGAGGGTGGTTTTGAAGTGAAAGGGGGGCCTTGTATGTTCCAGGAGAAAATCTTCGGGGCAGAATTCTCAAGCAACTCCATGACAGCTGCACAGCAGGGCATTTTGGACAGCATAAGACCATGCTACTGGTCACACGGGAATTTTGGTGGCCAAGGGTGAGAGAGGATGTAAAGGAATATGTGCGAGGGTGTGACACATGCCAGAGGGCCAAAGGGGAAAGGGTGGCACCAGCTGGGTTGCTGGAACCATTGCCACACCAGGGAAGCCGTGGGAGGTGGTAGGGGTGGACTTTATCACTGATCTGCCCAGATGTAAGGGTAAGACAGCGGTCATGGTGGTGGTTTATCTCTTGACCATAATGTGCCATTTTGTGCCCTATTCGCACGCAGTGACAGCGGAACAAACAGCCAAGCTGTTCGTAGGTTGCATGGGGTACCTGCACGGGTGGTTTCGGACCAGCGACAGCCATATGTCAGGAGTGCTCTGGTGGTGTTTGCTGCTTGGAAGGGGGTTGGACTCGATGGCCCTTGTGGTCTCTTCCAACTCTATGATTCTATGATTCTACTGTGGTTCTCCAGACACTGTGGGCTTAATCCTGTAAACCCAACGACAGCTCACAGCCTGCTTGCCCGCTGGCAGCTTCGTGGTGGAGAACACACCTAAGGACTTCATTGAGTTCAACTCCTTTCCCATTGCCTCTTGCCACTTCCTGGCTTCTGCTTCAGGCAACTGTTGAACCTCCTCAAAACTCTCTGGTTCGCACTGCGCTAAACAAACCCACATGCTGGTGAACTCAAACCTCTCAGGTGGTACCCCCTTTGTAATGCGTGTAGAACGTCTGAGCATGTGGAACTTCTCAGGTGCTCCCTCTGACCCACTGGGGCCAGCTAGCGTGTCCTTGTCATCAGAAGACTCCCCCTCTGACTTACTGCGTCTTCTAGCCTTCTGCTTTTGGGCTCTCTTTTAACAGCTTGCGGAGATGCCCTTCCCTGTTCCTGACCCTGGTCAGAGACCTGATCCTCAGCAACAGGTTCAGCTTCTATCTCTCCCTCCTCAGCAGAATCAGACAGACATTCTGAGAAAACGTCAGGATTCCCATGGATCCGTGTCCACCCACTCTGCTCACAGAACTCAGCACTCCTGCTGACTAGAATCCTGGACTGATCGCCTTCTGGATAGGCCAATCTCCACCCTTTTGTCCCAGGCTTGTACCCACAAAATATCACCTTTCTTGCGTTGGGTCTTTGGCACAAGCACCCAAGCTTCGCAACCAAACACACGGAAGAAATGCACTTTGGGCTACTTACCGTGCAGCAGAAAATATGGCGTGTCCCCTACAACAGAGCTATAGGACCTGTTCAAAGTGAAGCTGGCAGCTTTCCAAGCTTTGGCCCAAAAGCACTGAGGCAAACCAGCGTCAAAGAGTAGTGTTTCAGCTGCCTCTTAAGGCATTCTGTTCCTACGCTCCGCAACGCCATTCTCCTGAGGAGAAAAAGCAACCGTCAACCTGTGATGTATCCCCTTCTGGCGGAAGAAACTCTGCAGAGCAGACCCGGTGAACTCTCCACCTCGGTCGCTCTGAAAGCTCTGTTCCTTGGTGAAAAACTGTAGTTCCACTGCCGCAATCCAGTCTTTGATCAGAGGCGCTGCCTCGCTCTTGTGTTTCAGCGACAAAATCCATCCGTTTCTCGAGAAATCATCTGTCAGCGTGAGCGCAAACCTGGTTCCGCCCAGACTCGGCACTGGCATGGGTCCACAAAGGTCTGCATGCACTAGCTCAAAAGGCCTTGTGGTTACCCTGTCCGATCTCAGATAACTGCACCTTTTAACCTTTGCTCTTTTGCATGCCCTGCAATCCAAGAACTTATCACATGCCTTCATCTTGCACCCCTCAGTGCACTCTGGCAGCTTCTGGATATATTTCCAACAGCTGTGAGACATTCTCCTGTGCCACAAATGGGCACACAAATCATGTGTGGGAACGTTAGCACACTGTGCCTGTGCTGTCTCAGTGTACCCCTTACCTTCCAGAGGTGCCTCCAGAACATAGAGCCTGTTCTGACATCCAACACTGACCAGTTGTTTCCCACCCCTGGAAATAGAACAGACATCATTTTCAAAGCAAACCTTATAGCCCTCCTTTACAAGAGCAGAAACAGATAAAAGACAACACTGCATTCCTGGCACAACGTAGACTTCCAGCTCTGCCTGTAAAAAAGAAACAAATGCATTCCCAACGGTGATTAATTGTCTCTGTGTGCCATCAGCAAGAGTGACTGTTTTCCCAGTTGAAACAGCCCTGCAGTTACACATTTCGCCACTAGATGGCATCAGATGGTGGCTGGCTCCTTAGTCAGCACTCTGCCCTCACTGCAGTTGTCCTTCACGGTTGTCATGGAGGCAGCAGCAAGCTGATAAGAAGAACCGTCCTTCTCACTTCCTCTGTCACGTCCTCCCTGAGATGGCTTTCTTCCTCATCACACAAACAACCAGTCACATACTGCAGCGTAAGATCCGCTGGATTCATAGATTCCAAAGTTAGATACAAATTGTCATAGCTTTTGTCCAGAGAGCTGAGAAAATATAAACTTTCAATTCCTCAGTAAAGTTGACTTGCAACAGTCTCAGCTTGTTGAAAACAGAGAGCATCTTAGTCACATGCTGTCTGATGCTATCACCAGGACGCAGCTTCAGCTCAAACAAGCTTCTGGTGGTGTAGATCTTTGCCCCAGCTGTGGTCCTGTGGTGCACTCTCTCTAGTGCCTGGTAAGCCTCCTGGGCAGTCTCCGCCAAAGGTAGCTGTGAGCCCTCCAAACTGAGCACTATAGCTCCCAGGGCTTTCTGGTCCCTCCTCTGTGAGGCATGGGCAGCTGCAAAAACCGCTACTGCAGCTCCGGCTGGAGCGTGTTGTGGGGGGGCCTTGCATCGCCTCCCACAGACCCTTGGCTACCAGCCAGGCCCTCAGCTTCCTACACCACTCTTCCCAGTTGCTCCCATTTAACTTCTCAAAAGGGACAGTGAAAGATTCCTGGCCATCTGCCATCTTCTCCGCTGGGGCTGAGCCTACTCACGTACCGGCAGATCCTCTTGGCACCCAGTCCTGAAGATGAGATTTTCCCCAGCAAGCTTCGCTGCCTCAAATGTTAGGCAGGAGCTCCAGCTGGCTTCTCCCACACACACAGGCACGACGTGGCAACAGCTTCCACAGCTTGAGCCAAAAAAGGCTGGTCCATAACCTGCTGGAATATAATGGCGTCCGGCACGCTTCTCCCTGTGCCGATAGACGTCTGTGCCATCTTGAGCTCTGCAGCTCTTAGCAGAGTACCGCAGCAGCAGAAAAAAAGGTGCCTTGTGTGTGGATAATAAATCAGACTGTACGCAGGCTTCTTGCTAATCACTAACAGTCTTTAATGAGAAGAAAAACATCATAAATCAGTCTGGGCGAGAGAGTGGACATCCTCACAGCTCTTGGCCAAAAACGAAAGTAACTCACACACAAAGAAAGATTCCCGTATGTGAACATAACCACGCCTCAGAATGTCAGAATGTCACACAGAACTGTTTAACCCTGTAAGTTCTGATAATAATAATAATAATAATTTATTATTTATACCCCGCCCATCTGGCTGGGCCCCCCCAGCCACTCTGGGCGGCTTCCATAGAAACCAGGAAACACTAAAATATCATACATTAAAAACTTCCCTGAACAGGGCTGCCTTAAGATGTTTTCTGAATGTCAAGTAGTTGTTTATCGTTTTGACATCTGCTGGGAGGGTGTTCCACAGAGCGGGCGCCACTACCGAAAAGGCCCTCTGCCTGGTTCCCTGTAGCTTTGCTTCTCGCAATGAGGGAACCGCCAGAAGGCCCTCGGCACTGGACCTCAGCGTCCGGGCAGAACGATGGGGGTGGAGACGCTCCTTCAGGTATACTGGGCCGAGGCCGTTTAGGGCTTTAAAGGTCAACACCAACACTGATACCCTCACAAGGGTTGCACCAGAAAGTGATCCAACCATGGAACTTCTTTTGTTTCACTTTTACTTAGTGTCAGATCATCCACACCCATAGAGATGAACACCAGGTCTAAGGCATGAGTTGGGCCAAACTTATTCAGGGTCAGCCCCATGGAGGCCGTGCTTTCCAAAAAATCCCAAGAGGACCCATGTGTCGGCATGGATGTTCAAATCCCCTAGGACAACCAAACCAGGTGTCTCCAGGAGAACATCCACCATGACCTGAAGCAGCTCAGCCAGGGAATCCTTGGTGCAGCAGGGTGGTCAGTACATCAAAAGGAATCCTGTAACATGCACTCAGAGAACTGGGTCTTCTAAATATGACCTGGGTAGCTATGCGTATAAGAAACCTGGTGGACAAGCAGTGGCAAGGGCAGGCCCATCTGTTTCATCAAACCAAGTCTCTGTCAAATATGTCAGGTCTTATGAATCATTGACTTGGCATTGCACAGCAGCACCTGTCTCCCTTGTTGATTCCGGTATCCTTCCCATCAAGACCAGACCCGGAGGCAGGGATAGTCTAAACAATGACTAAACCTGCCTCCTCGGTAATGACATGGTCTGGTCTTAGCATAACTCCTCCACCTACCCATTATCACTGAGATCGGGTGTCCCAGCGCATTCCCCCCTGTGGAACCTGCCCCAGCCATTCTGTTGGCTGGGGCCCACTCCCTGGCAGCCCTGACCCTCTCCCCTTAAAAACCAGATACAAACTACATAAACCAATAGAAACAAAAACAAAAAAGTTAAATTATATTAAAATGTAAACAACCCCCCAACTCTAACTAAATATTAATCCTACCCCCAACACAGCAAAAACCAAACAATAAACCAAAATCTAAAACACTACAAATTAAAACTATTTAAAAACATTTAAAAGCAATCACTGGACTGAGCCTGGGCCCCACTCCCTATGTTGCAAAATAGCGTTAGGCTGAAGGAAAGATCGCCATGCAGCAATGAGGAAACAAAAGCAATGAGGACTCAGAGGAATTATTTCCAAAGCCTGAGCCCCCTCCAAAGGGAGGGGCTCTTTAATATTTCTTATCTCTTATCTCTTAAGGCAGCAAAATCCTTCCAGTCCTAAACTAGAATCATAGAATCATAGAATCATAGAGTTGGAAGAGGCCACAAGGGCCATCGAGTCCAACCCCCTGCCAAGCAGGAAACACCATCAGAGCACTCCTGACATATGGCTGTCAAGCCTCTGCTTAAAGACCTCCAAGGAAGGAGACTCCACCACACTCCTTGGCAGCATATTCCACTGTCGAACAGCTCTTACTGTCAGGAAGTTCTTCCTAATGTTTAGGTGGAATCTTCTTTCTTGTAGTTTGGATCCATTGCTCCGTGTCCGCTTCTCTGGAGCAGCAGAAAACAACCTTTCTCCCTCCTCTATGTGACATCCTTTTATATATTTGAACATGGCTATCATATCACCCCTTAACCTCCTCTTCTCCAGGCTAAACATGCCCAGCTCCCTTAGCCGTTCCTCATAAGGCATCGTTTCCAGGCCTTTGACCATTTTGGTTGCCCTCCTCTGGACACGTTCCAGTTTGTCAGTGTCCTTCTTGAACTGTGGTGCCCAGAACTGGACACAGTACTCCAGGTGAGGTCTGACCAGAGCAGAATACAGTGGCACTATTACTTCCCTTGATCTAGATGCTATACTCCTATTGATGCAGCCCAGAATTGCATTGGCTTTTTTAGCTGCCGCGTCACACTGTTGGCTCATGTCAAGTTTGTGGTCAACCAAGACTCCTAGATCCTTTTCACATGTACTGCTCTCAAGCCAGGTGTCACCCATCTTGTATTTGTGCCTCTCATTTTTTTTGCCCAAGTGCAATACTTTACATTGTGCAATAAAAGCTACGCCTTACTAATAATACCATATATGGTCTTTCCTTACATATACATCAAGCATGAGCTCAATGGGCTCTGTCTGATCAGCACATGATCCTTTTACATTCCTTTCCTTATATGGGTTTACCTGAGGGGGTTTAGGGCATGGAGCAAGGCAAGTCTCCCTTTCTTATGTAGGCACTCTTGGAATGTGTTTTTGCAAGACAAAGATAAGGCGGCTCATGGTACGAGATTAGGATGGCCTGGCCTGAAGGTCTCTATATGCCGCAGTTTTTTGTTTGTTTGTTTGTTTTCCCACTGCCTTCCCCAGGGAAACCCACTCTTTAATGCTGAATGAAAACAAACAGCAGTTCAGGTTTTCTGTGGATTGCCATTTGCTCCTATTTAACAGTAAAGAACAGGTTTTCATGGGGAATGAATAAGCAAAAGCACTCAGGCATGGAGTTTTAAAGCATGGAGCTTTAAAGAAATGCAGCAGAAAAGGAAGTCTGGAGGCCTCAGTGTGACTCCCTTCACACTCACGTGCCACAACCACTGATGCTCTACAATGTGCCCTCATTTTAGCTCCCTATGCCACCCTGACTTCATGCAAATGCAGGATTGTGACAAGCCACTTCAAATCTTCCTGTGGGAGCTGCACAATAGCATTCTTATGTTTTTATTATAGAGAAAGATTTTATATTTTGAGGGAAATGTTTTTGAGCTGGTAGCAAAAGAACCAGGTGGTCAGGAATCTCCCTTTTACAGAAATATAAACAAGATTCAAAGCTAAACAAATAAATCTTCATCCCACTCAACTACAATACTAAGATTTCATCCCTATAGACGTTCTGCATAAATATGCAAGGAAGGAAAAAGGCTATAATAATAAATGAAGGAGAAGGCAATAGGAATTGGTACAAAATAGCCCATTCCCTAAGAAAGAAGACAGGTATGTAGCTGAACTAGAGTTATGGATGCAAGGAATCCTTCCCACCAGATACCCTATCATTCAACATTCTCTCTTTCTTCCCACAGAATTGAATTTTTGTGTGGCTGATTTCTCTGTTAGTATGTTACTGATTCACTGGTATAGTAGTACTCACATTCAGAAAAACAGGGAGAAAGACAGCTCTTTTATTGATGATTATGTGTCCATACTGGTAACCTCTGCTCTATCAGATTCAGTCAATATTTTTTTTGCAATAGTCTACTAATCTGGACCCAGAGAGCTGAAACTCTGCACGGCAGACACTGCTCTGAGACTTGCAGCCAAAGGCACACCAGACTCCCAGATGCCCAGTGTACCACCCTCTGCAATTACTTGAATCTATTTCAGCCAATATGTACAGTACAATTAGAAAAGCAATCTCATAAATGAGACCCAAATGGGTTGTTCTTTCCTGACTATTATGCGACGTGGAACAGAATGAACTCTACAAATAGAGGGATAAAGCCAAGTGATTTTATTACAATGATGCTTACTGGGGTGTGTCGGGGGGGGGCAACTAACCATTACATATATTTTTTAAATAGCCGGATCCAGATTAGGGCTGCAGCAGGGGGCAGAGTTGAGATCCACCTCACCCTGCAGTCATGAGTAAAAGAGCTGGTGGCATTTGCTCTGGGAAGGAAGCTGCTATAAGATCCATAAAAACTGGAACATGTGAGAGATTTAGGCCAGAAGATTTTGCCCTGATGTGCCAGTTTTCTTTATGCAGGTTGTTTTTCTCTGCATAGGAGCATTAAAAAATATTCATAGTTTGAGGGGACCCTCTGTAGAAATTAATAAATGGTAGGATTATGACCAATTGGGTTATGAAGGGAAGATGCAAGCTGCAGAGATATTCTTGGCCTGGCCTGTACAAAAAGGACATGGCCAAGGTAGGGCCATGAAGAAACAATACAGGGTCACTGGCAATGCAAGAGAACCATCTGAGGTGTGAACAGAGACTGGGGATTTGGAAGGCTGCCAGGGTATCTGAGTGTGATGTCACAGGAAGAGTTTGAGGCCTTTGGAATAGCTTGGAATGGCTGAGAAAAGGGCAGAACCATTTTGGGCAGGCTGACTGAATGAAGGCAGGCTCCAGTGCTGCACTGCTGTGGGGAACAAGCCCTTCTTGAGATGGCGATGTTGTAAGAGCTGGACTTCCTCCATCCACTCAGGTGTAAATATGTGAATAAATCATTTTTTTAAAAGCTACAACCGTTTCCGCCATGTCTTGCTTCTCAAAGGAACACAGACCCCAGGTGAGCACCTGGAACCCCCCTGGAATTTTGCTACCTGTCAGCAGAGGGTGGAAAAGAGTGACACCCAATCTTTGTAACACTATGATCTCCCCCACATGATATATACACTGTTACATTCTTTTAAAAATTGTGTGATTTTCTTGATCATGTGTCTCACCCTCCAAAGCCTCCTATCCTATCCTCTTTGAAACAAAATCCACCAATGTGAAAGGGACTTAACTGCACATCACTGAATTTAGGAAAGGATTAGTTCATATCTTAAAATCTGACATGCTGCTTGCTATCAAGTCTGTAAATTATTTTTATTTCCCAGTTCTAAATGGTTGTATTCATCATTGAATAGTTGTTTCAAGGCAATATTGTATCCACAAAATAATAATAATAATTATAATAATAATTTTATTATTTGTCCCCCGCCCATCTGGCTGGGTTTCCCCAGCCACTCTCGGCAGAATCCAACAAAGATTAAAAATACATTAGAATGCCACACACTAAAAACTTCCTTGAACAGGTGTCTTCTAAATGTTAGGTTCAGATGTCTTCTAAATGTTAGGTAGTTGTTTATCTCTTTGACATCTGCTGGGAGGGCGTTCTACAGGGCGGGTGCCACTACTTATCTTATAATCTTATCTTATCATCTTATCTTCTGATATATGCAGTGTTGAAACTGACCCACCGCCAGTGGCTTATTGCGACTCAGGAGCTCCCCCTACTGACCAAGTTGAGATTTCCAGTCGTACAGTTGTGACAGAGATCTCTCCCAGACTGAATCCTGCTCCACAGGAAGCCTTTTGATGTGCAGTGGTTGTACGATTTACATAGAAATAGTTTGCAACTGCAAAGGAGCTCTCTCTTGCTGTGGGGGGCTCCGGGAGCAGAAAGGGAAATCTCTTTCACTGAGATCTGGTTTGCAAACAAAAGCTGTGAATGGTTAAAAGGGTTTTTCCTGTGCTGGTTGATTTAAGTGGTTTCTAATGGCAATGTTGCTTCTCAGAAGTGAAATAGCCATAGCAGTAAAGCAGTGCCTCTTTTCTTGCTTTGCCTTACATTTCTTCTCGTAATAATTATATTTTTGCTGTCTTGCTTGGAAGAAGAAAGGTTTGCCTCATTTATTTGGATTCTGCTGCATCTCCCCCCCCCCACCCCGAATGCAGGTTGAGCTTGGGGGGTGGGGGAGAGTAGACTGGAAATTGTGACAAAAAGGAGGATTTTTTCAGGGGACAAGGTTCTCTTCCTGTGTACCTGCCCATTCTGAAGTTTGATTTTGCACAGTTTATGGCATATTCTATAAGTAAAATACGTATATATTGAAATAGATAAGAAAACCATTCTGCTCTTGTTCTTCTTAGTTTCATGTGTCTTTGTCACACAACATCTTTCTAGCCCTTCCTGAAGATGAATTAGCACACTTTGCTGATGACACAAAATTGTTCAGGGTAGTTTTTAACTAAGAGACAGTGAGGCGCTCCAAAGGGATATTTCCAAACTGGGTGAATGAGCATTAAAAATGATAAATCTGATTCGGGGGGCCACTAGGGGCGCATTGGAAGATGGCTGACAATAACATCTCTCCAGCCCACACGAGGTAATTAAGAGGCTGTTATGGGAGTATGCAGCCTCCCTTGTTGCCCCAAGGAAATGGGGAACACTGCCCTTGCCTGCTATGCCCATAAATCACCCCCAGACTCCGGCTTTCCTGGATGTGGTCTCTGATCATGCACTAGCTGCAGCAAATTGGAAATAAACAATTAGAAAGAAACAAATGCACATATTTCAAGTGAAGAATGGGGAGTAAAGACTGCTAATTGAAGGGATCTCTGTGAAAGAAGAGCGACGGGTCGGATCAACAGGAATATATCATGAGAAGATACTTCAAAGGCTTCAAAGGCTCAGTATGTCGGCAGCGGGACTGGATGGGGGGGGCTTTTTTTCTTTCTTCTATGTGATTAATCAATAATCCCCCCTCACAAGTCAGAACCGTCGCTTAAACGACCTAAGCTGGATGATTTAAAACTGTGTGGAAATGAATTCTAACCAAAAGCATGTTTTATGGAGATCGAGAAAAGAACAAGAGCTTTTGGGATGACGCAGCAAAAAATAGAGTCGCCATGTTGGCAAGTTCTGTCGAAAGATTTATGACTGGGAGTAGGAATGGATTCGTTTTCATACTGCTGGCGAACCTCCTCAGAGGACTAAGAAAGGCGACAAATTTGTGAAGATTAATGATGGTAAGAGTGCTTTTATCTATGGAAGTGATGATATACGGAATCCATCTGGATATGGCTCTTGGACGAACGGAAAAATCCACACAGGATTACAATTTGTTTTGACCCGCTTATGAAGACTATCAGAAGAGGTCACAAAGAGAAAGGAAAAATATATGAAAATAACAAGATGAGATGTGGAAAACAGCAAGAAAGGACTGAATAGAATTGTGAACATTATTTGGACAGATTTGTGATCTGATCCCCTTCGGAATTATTGGATTCCCCCTTGTGATGATTGGATCCCCTTCGGAACTTGAAATATGGGTACCCCCAACAAAAAATTAAAATTCGGCTTTGTAATTTGGAATTTATGTGATGTGATTTGATTTGATTGGTTGGTTAATAAAAATTATTTAATAAATAAAAATAAATAAAAATGATAAATCTGATTCAGTGTTAACAAGTGTAAAGTGATGCGTGCTGGGGCAAAATATCCTCACATTACATACAGTATATGCTACTGTGGGCTGAGCTGAGGGTGACTGATTAAGAATCTTAAGATCAAGGTAGATAGATGTTGACCCGAGTTGTGGCAATGGAAAAAAGGGGGAATTGTATTTTCGGGATTAGGAAAAGGATTGAAAACAGAACTGGAAATATCTGAATGGCCTTATGTAAGTCTATGGTGCAGCTGCACTTGGAATACTGTGTGCAATTTTGGTATCCTACTGCCAGAATTTTTTAAAAAGTGATGGAGTACCCTACTTTTTAAAATATTTGCATGAGTGCCATGTACCATGTACAGAGAGGTGCTTTTCTTTACAGAAATAAAAACATTAGAACTTTGAAAATAATCATGTTATGTGGGCATGAATGGACAAAGTGAGACAATGTCCCTCACTGGCAGCTCCGCCTGTAGCAGGAGCCGTGACTTTGCAAACTGAAAAAAATAATAATTCACCCCAGTGAGAGTCAGTGTGGTTAGAGTGTCTGCAGGACTAGGACCTGGGAGACCCGGGTTCAAGGTTCAAATCCCCACTCAGCCATGAAGTTCACTGGGTGTTACTACATGCCTAAATTTAAGTCCCATTGTGCTCTCTGTATTGACTTCTTTTGCTATGGCTGGTTACAATGCTCCAAATACCACAAATTGCAAAAAGAACCAAATAAATTCTTTACACAAAGTTGTTCACAAATTTATAAAGATATGGGTTTGGGCAAACTACCCCCTCTAATTGAGTAAAAGAGATTTGGTGTTTAATTCTGCTGGAATGAAACTGCAGTCACATCTCTTCTAGACTGCTTTTCCACTTGATTGCTTCTTTGTATTGCATTTTGTGAAAAGCATTTATTCTGTCTTCAGCTAGATCCCCCATATTGTAAAAAATGTGCCTAGGTTGTGGCAACCATAACCTAGGTTTAAGGTGTTCTTTGGCTCCTGGCTTTTATATCTCAGTTTCTAACACTTAATATGTGGCAGAATTGACTATAATATCATAGTCAATTCTGCCACATATTAAGTCCACAATACCAGAATACTGAAATGCCACAGAAAAAAGTTTGGAAAGGGAGAAGCATAATGGGAAGGAAATAGATTTGCCAGGTTCCTTATGTAGATCCCATAAGAGAGATCCAGAATATGCCTATGAATGTGCAGCCCAATCCACATTACAATGCTCACCTGGGCTCCAGTGAATTGATTTGATTCATTCCTGCTTGAGGCCATTGGTTATTATGCATTACTAACTGCTGTAACTATAGATAGGTAGTCGCGTTGGTCTGCCATAGTCAAAACAAAACAAAATTCCTTCCAGTAGCACCTTAAAGACCAACTAAGTTAGTTCTTGGTGTGAGCTTTTGTGTGCATGCACACGAAAGCTCATACCAAGAACTAACTTAGTTGGTCTTTAAGGTGCTACTGGAAGGAATTTTTTTTGCTGCAACTATGGCATCCTTTAAATTATCCACTGTGACAAAAGACTCGGCTGCCATGGCTTCTTCTGCCCATTTTCCATCCAGTCCTTTCATCTCCCCCTCCACTGCCTGATGCAGCATGTCATGCTCAAGATGTTCCATGCAGAGCTAGTAAGGGAGGTGAGTGTGTGGTGTGTGGTTGGTTACACCATAGTGGCAGTTTCCATGGTGATCTGGCACAGGAAGAGAAACATGGGAGAAGGAACTTGGAAGACTCTAAAAGGATCTCTGGCCACACAACTGGTGAAGCTTTTTAAAATGGCTAAGTATATTCTGATTAAAGCTCTTTGCACCTTTCTGAAACATTTGAATTCTTTGATGTGAAGCAAGGCTGCTGCTGCTCTGGCTAAAGGTATTTCTGCATTTATACAGTTTATCCTCCATGCTCTATTTCTTATGATTGATTAATGCTTGCTTGATCACAAAAACTCTTGCTACAGTTTAACATTTATATGGCTTCTCTTCACTCTTACGTGAAAGAAAGCTGTTGCTCTGACTCTTCTAAATTTCCGACCACAAATCCCCACTTACTGCAAGCTCTGACAGAAGCTTTTTCTGGAATTTCTTGCTTCTGTCATCTACAATGCATGTTCACACATGATTGATGATTGAGTATTTTCTCATGTGCACAAAACACGATTTCTTTGTTTCTCTTGCTTTTTTAATTGGCCATTTCACAGTAGTCTCCACCATGAGCACATTTTCATGCTCTAGTTTGCCAGTCAGATTTACTTCAGATTTTTATTTTCTTTTGTTCTTTGCTGAATGTTGAACAAATGTCTTCTTTATTCTAGTTCTTTATTCTCTCATGACCTCAATCTGTTTATTTGGTCTAAAAATACAATATAATATCTCAGAAAATACAGCTGCATAGTATTGTTTTGATTTAAAACAAGTGCAGGAAATGTAATTTTAGCTAAATAAACATGTGTAAATATTGGAAGCTATTTACTTGGTTTCTCAAGGCTTGAAAGAAGAGGTCTAAGAGTCCTGAGATTTCGTTTACACTGTGGAAGATTAACTTCAGCAAGATAAATATGTAATATTATATTCATTTGTTCAAAGGAACAATGGGCAATATATATTGGAATCATTTTCAGCTGCATAAACGAGAATAAAGGCAAAGTCAGGTTTCGATCCTCAGATTCCTTACATCCTTCTTAAAAATACAAATACTTTTACTTCTCACAATAAAGCTGTAGCCTTATGAGGCTTTGCCCTCGGGTGGGAAAAATATTGCGCCCGGGAAAGGGAAGTGGGAGTCAACAGAGACTCAAGGAATAGTTTCGGAGAAAAAGCTTTATTTCTACCATCCATGAACTGGTAGAAGGAGCAAGTGTGATAACTCACAAAAAGCATGCACGAGTTCACAGTCATGTGCACAAACATATATACCCCTTTCCAGTACCCTCCCCTTTTCTCCTCCTTCTTGAAGAGTCCTGCCCATGAGTTCCTCTGAGCATGAACAGAAAGCTGTCTTGAGACTCTTGGACTCTTGGCGCCCTTCCCAGGAAAGGGGGGGGTGAGAGTGGTTCAGCATGTCCAGAGATGTTGCAATCTGGTTAACAAGGCCAACTAGCCTGAGAAATAAAAAAAAAACATTGTTCTATTCTGCTACCTTTGTTACAGCAGAGTGGAATATGCTTAGCTAATGCTTTTTGTCTTAGAGGAACTGCAGTTTTAATGCTTGAGGCGAGGCCTGGCTGGGGGGGGGGAATTCACGAACAGTTTTGAGGCTTGGGGTGATTTCACAGACAGGATTTGGGTATCCTGTCCCTTCAAAGCAAGTTTAGCAAATCTGTTAAATGCTGAATTGCTTGTCTCAGAATACAGTCACCCAAGAGGCTAAACAGCCCTGCCTTCCTTTGCATTGGGTCACCACAGCTTTCAAGAGAGGAGAAAGATGACTTCCAGGTTGGCGCCTCCAGCACTGGTGGAGTTCCTCCGATCGGGAGGAATTTGCTCCGTGGAAATCAGGGTCTGACCGCCACGGCGAAGGCGGAGACCCACTGAAATCACAGGCGGAAGAAGCTTGTGAACCTGGGATTCGGCTGGCACCTTTTGCGCCTCCCCTACTCACAGGGAAACCCTGTTTTGGGGATCCAGAGCAAAGTGGGGTGCTTCAAATTGACTGCTTCTTTCATGGAGTGAAGCCACATTGCTGTTGCCGGAGAGCGCTGACTTTTTCCTGTGGACAATTTGACTTTAAACAACTACCCGTGAATAGAATGGAAAATTGGATTTATAAACGTCTTAATTTGGTACTGAAACGGGAAGGTTTCAAACAGGAAGTCCGCCTTCCCCTTTTGTAAATAGATTGAAGCAAAGACGTTACAAGCTAAAGTCTTGGAAAGTCTTTGGTAAAAGATTAAAGTTCCATCGATTTAAACCACTAAACCCCCCCTTGGAAGCAGAAGAGAGGGGAAATTTCGGACCTAGCAAGCCTGCAGGAGAGAGTGAAAAATCAAATTACCACCGCTCTGAACCTGGAAACGGGCTGCCAGAAAGAGTGACATTTTGGGAGAGTTCATTGACTGTGACCAGAACAGATTGAGGACTATAAGTTCAGTGTATCTGAAGAAGTGTGCATACCAAGCTCATACCAAGAACTAACTTAGTTGGTCTTTAAGCTGCTACTGGAAGGATTTTTTTTGTGAACAGAACGTATTTGACAGCTAGCTAAATGAGAGAAATATACTGTTTCCACTGTCCTCATCTGCGTTTAAAAAGGAGGAAAAGTAACTGAAAATTGAAACTATTTTTATTGTTTGAGTTGTGCTTGAAAGGTTTGATACACGTGGAGACTGTTTCCCTCTAGAGGGAGCTTCTGAAACTGTTACAAGAGTGGAGCTGGGGACTCTCCAGCTGCAAGATAGGAACTGTGAGAATCAGAGATTGACCTTGGATCATTTAAGAATGTTGACAGAAGTTTTAGTGACTGTATTATGTAAGATAAGCTATTCGCTGGAACAGACGGATGTTATGACTATTAAACTTGAGAACTTGGGACAAAAAGTGATTAATTTGGGACAAAAAGTGAACATCAACACAGAAAGTATTCAGGATTTGACAGAGGCAAATTGGGGAGAAGACGAAGGAGAAAGTTGTTGTTGAACCTAAAGTAATACAAGTGGGAGCCCCAGCCTTACAAAGGCAAATTGAGGACTATAAGTTGAGGCCTTTTATGATTGAAGCTAGAAAAAGTCAGATTTTGAGGATCGGAGCCCTGCTGGGACTGGAGAAGGAAAGTTGGATAGATCCCTTCATGCAGGGATTCACTGACCTTTGGGACCTGGACTTGGGTCAGGAGGAGATTGGAGTTGTTGGGGCCTTTGGATTTGGAGGAATTTTGAAACATGTCCTGAAATACTTTATGGATCTTAGTTTTAACCATGGAAACTTGGCTGACCTGTCGAGAAGGAATAAAAGCATTTTTAGGCTGGAGTCTCCCCGAGATCTGCTCTTTAGCATCAAAGAATATGAAGAAGACTCGCAGAAGGGACTTGGAAAGGAGTTAAGAGCCTTGGACAGAAGATCTCCAGGTTGATGGACTATATGGAATTGACGGAAATGACTGGCAGAATCCGAGACCAGGGAGAAGAGATGGTGGAAAAAGATTGGAAAAGTTTAAAGTCTGTATATAGAAATATTGTAGAATTAATGAGTGTCAGAAAAATGTTGGAATGAAATTTTATGGCTTTAGTAGAAATGTTATAAGGAGTTAAGTATTAATAAGTATTTTACTAAAATAAGGTTAAAAATATGTTAAGATATTTACACGACAGAAAATAGAGAAAGATGGAAAGGAATTGCTGAAACAATTAACAGAAGTGGAATACAAAAAGGGAGGCGAGAGGAGGTCGATGAAACAAGGGAATGAAAGATAGAGTATTGAAATGGTATAATGTATGTTTTTAAATTGTTTTTGTTTGGTTTGGTTTAGTTTAGTGTGTTAAGGTTGTGTTTTGTATTGTTTCTATACTGTATTGTATTGTTTTTTCTCTTTTGTTTTTTTCTCTCGTCTTTTTTCTTTCTTTCTTTGTAAGTTTTAAAAGTAAATAAAGATTATTTTTAAAAAAACAAGAGAGGAGAAAGATGGACACTGAAAAAATGAAAGTAGCTCTGTGCACGCTGAAGTTAAAGTGCAGCTGCTGGGTAGAATTTTGGGGCATTCTGGACCTGCTGTGTGTTTTTTTTTGGGGGGGGGGTAATTTCATTGCTCATAACACCATCCTTTTGTCCCCTATGTGTCAACAACTCCTGGAACAATTTCGATTCCAAGGAAAGCAATTTCAGCCTGCAGAACAGCTCAGCAAAAGCAGGAGAACCATTTTCCCCTTCATTATTCATTCTTTCCCATGTTTATTTCTAAAGCATTGCTTACTCCTTAGCTACTCCTTTGCAGGAAATGTATGTCCACGTATGTCTGTGTGCTAAAAATGTTTTCTGCTGAAGAGCTACCGTAAATGGTGCCAACCTCCTTACAATAAACCACTCAACAATCTAGAAGGTCACCGCATAGAAGTGAGGAATGGGGATTAAAAAAATCTCTGCTTCCAGGGACACTGACCCAGCTGTGAATGCCACTGAGCTTCATCTCCAATGAAGCTGAAAATGTTTACTTTTTACTTTTTTATTTCAGAATTTCTCCCTGAAGAGCAGTCACTGATCCTGGGAATTAAATGTTATGTTCTACTAAATGCTCCTGCTATGGGAATCTAATGAGTAAGATGAAGTGATGTTAATATATCTGATAGTTATATCTATGAACATTAATTTAAATAATAAATGCTGAAGGGTATTCAGCACCCTTCAAAAATTAGGAAATATTCCAGGGGGTGGGGAGCACTTTATAAGATTACACAGAGCAGTCCCAAAGCCACATTGACTTTCTTAATAATCCCATATATATTATGTGGTCTTTGGTATCAAATATCTTGAATACGGTCAATGACCAGAAAGCAATTTATAAAAAATATGACATTATAAGTAGTATTGTGCTACAAATAACAGTGGAAATATGGCCAATTCACAGAATTGGTGCTTATATTTATGACCAGGTTTCGACTTTTAAGGTTTTAAGAATTCAATTAAAATGTCACTACTGTTTATTATCGTTCCTTCGATGTTTACAATTTGAACTCCGTTGCTGACATCATTGCTCGTCTTATTCTTGTTGCAATGTAACAGTACTTTGCCACAGACCTGTTAGTTTCAGGCTCTTTGTCAGCTAAGAGGTGTCTGATATAGGTGTTGTCTGTACTACGAGGTATTTTCCTCAGAATTGGTTTGATCAGCTCTTTTCTGGAGTCTCGATATAATGGGCAGTATAAGATGACATGCCCGATGGTTTCGATTTCGTTGCTGTTACAGGGACATAATCTTTGTTCGATCGGTATTTTGTTGTATCTTCCCTCTAGAAGAGCTGAAGGGAGAGCGTTAAAGCGGGCCCTGGAAAATGCCCATCGGTGTTTAGCGTTGTCTAGAACTTTGAGATAGTTTGCTAGATGGGGCCTTTGGGAATTGTATAGGAGTTTATAAGTTATCGGAAGTTGATTAAAGTCATTTTGGGCTTCAATGTCCCTGAGTCTTTCTTTGATTATGTTCTTGGCCCTTCCCCTTTCTAAATTTAATAAATACTCTGGGGAGAGACCATATGTGGCCAATTTTCTGAGAGTGCCCTTCAACCAACTAGATTGGAATTTGTCAAGAAGCATCAGGGAAAGTAGTCCAACTGGTGAGTTGTTAAGTCTTAGCCAAGTGCATAAGGTTCTTATCCATACTTTGGCTTTAATGCTGTATAAGCCCGCTTCCAGTCGTAGGGCAGCGTTTGGGACGAATTTAGGTGTTTGCAGGAGTGATCTAAGGAAACCTGATTGTATCTTTTCATATGGGTCTAGATTAGAGAGGGAGACGAGTGGTGCGCCGTATAGTATTTGTGCTGTTGGTTTTGCAGCGAATAGTTTAATTGTAGCAGGAATGAAATTTGCTCCCGTTGTACGATGGTATCTTAGAATTGCTGTTGTACTTTTTTGTGCTGTAGAGGAGCTGTAATTTATGTGGGCAGTCTTCTTCCTTGATGCTTGGAATATAACTCCTAGGTATTTAAAGCATGTCACTTGTTCAATCTCCTGATTGTCTAAATTCCATCTGTATATTTTTCTTTTGTTAGAGAAAACTATGATTTTTGTTTTTTGGTAGTTCACTGCTAGTTTCTCTTCTCTACAATATTGGGATAAGATGTTAAGAGCTCTTTTGAGGCCCATCTGAGTCTGGGACAATATAACCTCATCGTCTGCATAGAGTAGGATAGGCAGTTTTTTGTCTGCTAATTTTGGGGCGTGTGTATCCGCTCCTTGTAGGTGGTCTATTAGGGAGTTTATATAGATGTTGAACAAAAAGGGGGCCAAAATGCATCCTTGTTTAACTCCCTGTGTTGTTCTAATGAAATTAGAGAGTTGACCTTCTTGGCTACATCTTATACGAAGTTGTGTGTTGTTGTACAGTTTGGATATTAGTAGTAGCAGACGTTGGTCTGTGGATGATTTGTTGAGTTTGTCCCAGAGTCGGGTTCTTGGGATGGAGTCAAAGGCTGCTTTAAAATCTACAAATGCTGCGAATAGGTGGTGATTGTGATGCGACGTGTATTTCTCAGCTAGGTGCTGTAAGATCAGGCAGTGATCCATTGTGGATCTCCCCTGTCTAAATCCTGCCTGTGCATCATCAAGAATGATGCTCTTTCTATCCATTCGCACAGTTTCTCGCTGAGGAGTTTAGCATATAATTTACTTATTATGTTCAGGAGGCTTATAGGTCTGTAGTTGGAGGGATCATCCCTCAAGCCTTTTTTGTAAATGGGAATAATGATGGAAGTCCCCCAGTCGTATGGAATCTGTGCAGTTTTAGCTATATATGTAAACAGAGAGGCTAACAAGGGGGCCCACCAGATCGCATTGGTTTTAAAAAGTTCCGCTGGTATACAGTCAATTCCGGGGGCTTTCCCGTTCTTTAGTTGGTCAATCAGCAGATGAGTCTCTGTTGTTGAGACTGCTGGCCATGGCTGTATCTGATCTTCCGGTATGTCTAATGCATAGGACTCATCACTAGATTCCTCGTAAAGATTATGGAAGTGTGTTTCCCAGGCTTTCACTGATATGCAGCAGGATAGTTGTGATAGAATAATGATGGATTACTGGAATTGGAGGCCTCTATCAGTTGCTGCCATAATAACTTCATTGTGTGCCTTTTCTTTTGTGTCAGGAGTTTTTTGTAACTTCTTTTGGCTTCAAGCATCTTTTGTCTGTTATCCTCTGTTGGATTATCCTTATGACAGATGAAGAAGTGGATCAATGATTTCTTGGAGGCTATGCACTCATGATCGAACCACTCCCTGGAAGTTTTCCTATGGTGCGGAGACTTGGAATTCGGTTTTACAACAAACTCTTGAATTTTTTGTATAAGCATTTCATATGTTGTCATCGTGTTCGGGGCACTCTCCTCTATTTCTAAGCACCCTTCCATAATTGCTTTTGAGAGACGGTAGCTCTCCTCAGATTTGTACTAGTTAGATATCCACTCGCTCACTTGTCCATTCCATCTGATTTTCTTGAGGCCTGTTCCGGGTGTTAGATCTGGTTGATATCTGTGTTGTGGTTTGGGCAGATCAAAGGGTAGATCACACACGAGGGATAAAGGTCGGTGATCACTTTCAGCTCTTGCTGTAATGGTGAATTTTGATACCCTAGGGATCAAGTCCTGGGAAACAATGCAATAATCTATCGCTGACAGTTTGTGTCCTGACCAATATGTATATTGACCAGGATAATCTCCTTGTATAGCCCCATTCAGTAAGTATAGATTCTGTCTGTAGGCCATCTGTGCTAGATGTAGTCCTCCAATGTTGCATGTCTTATCGTAGGATGATCCTATCATTAGGGGTGGGATAATTTCTGTTTCTGGAGGCCATTGGTGAAAATGTGTGTATAGGGCGTTGTCGCTGGGGCCCACTCTTGCGTTTAAGTCACCAGCTAGTAATATCATGGCTGACGGATGTTGTCTCCTCCATTGCACCATGTGGGCTTCCACTTCTTTCCATAGTTGTTCTACTTGTGCCTGCCGTCGACATGTGGGTAAGTATAAGTTTATGCATAGCAGTTTGATTTGTCCAAAATCTAAAACTGCTGCTACAGACCATTCATCATTGGAGGGTAATTGGGTAATATTAGCTTGTATCTGCGTTGAGAACAGTAAGGCTAAGCCTCCTTTGGGTCTGCCCCCTCTTTGGCTAGGTGTTGCTCTTTTTATACAGGAGTGGTAATTATCCAGGTAGAGCTCATCTATCGACCAGGTTTCCTGGATGAACAGGATGTCAAATTTAGTGAGGAAGTCCATTAGATTGGGATCTTTACTTTTAGCTCCCCACCCTGCGATGTTCCACGTACAGGTGGCCAGCTTGTGTTTTTTGATTGGCAGACATCTCAAGGGACAATCAAACCTAGGTTTGTGGCCAATTTGAGATTTGTCATTCATTATGTCCCTTTTGGGGTGTGTAGTAGGACATTTTGGCACGGTGTGTACTTGGACATATTTTCGTGTCCCGGAGGGGCGTCCTTCCCCCGTGACCTTATTTCAGTCATCCGTGTGAATGGTGTCTAGGGCTCCTAGGTTGTCCACAAAGATTGAACCGTTCTTGCCTAGTGGAACCGCTATTTCAGCTTGATGTGTTATTGTTTTCTTTGTTATAGGTGGTTCCGTAGGTCCCAGTTCCTCTGGCGATAGGAATAGCCTTAGTATCCACTCACTGTTGGATAAAGGTTTTGTGGTATAAGTTGCATAGTTAAATTCCCTGGTGACAGGTGTGGCTAGGAGGGTAATAGATTTCCTTATGGATGCTAATCTTTCAATTAGAGCGTCCTGAGCTTTATGTATTTGTTCAATAGTTGCTATGAAGTGGTTTTCCTTCTTTATACTGGAGCTTTCGTCTGGTACGTGATTTGGGGATAGGGTTTTTGGTCTTTTAGCCAGCTGGTTTGGGGCTTTATCTGCCTCTAGTTGAAGCATCTTACAGTTCTCGTCCATCATAGACATTGTCGGCTTTATTTTTATCTTATCAGTCTTGATTGTTCTGATGAGAGGAGTGGGAGTACCGGACACTTCAAGACTTCCGGGTTAGTGCCATCGGCTAATGGCGGATTTCCTCCGAGCTCTGGAAGGAATTGGCTCTGTAGGATTTGGGTCTAGCCACTGTGGCGACGCGGGGACCCTCAAAAATCACAGGCGGTGAGCCTGTGAACCTGGTGACTCGGCGGGCACCATTTGCGCCCCCCAGACCTGCGAAGGAGCCTTTTTGAAGGCTTCGGAACAGGGGACGGGGTGAGCGGCGCGGTGCTGAGAGTTCGACTGCTTCTCCTACAGAGTGAAGCCGCATGCCATGGTCGGAGAGCGCTGACTTCTTCTTGTGAACAACTGGACTCTAAAGCAAAAACCCGTGAGTACTACGGAAATTGGACTTGTAAAGGAATTTTTTTTTTTAATTAGGCACGATCGGGGAAGGTGCAAACAGGAAGTCCGTCTCCCCGTCTTATAAATAATCTAAAGCAAGGACCAGCTAACTAAGGTCAAGAGAAATTTTTGTTCCTTCTTATTGAGTAAAAGACATTAATTTCACGACTTGGCAGTATAAGTAATCTTACTGGAGGATAAGAGTAAATTTTGGGAGCTGAAGTGCCACCCCCCGGACCCGGGAGTGATCCGTGAGAGAGCCTGTTGAAGAGATACTAAAGAGTTTGACAGCTGTCAAATTAGCTGTCAAGACAGGAAAAGAGAACTTTGCTTCTGTTGCTTCTGCTGGTTATATCTGTTACAATTTTGTTACAATTTGTTGAAAACAAGGAAGAATCGATACAAACTAACTTGATTTTTGGCTCTGAACTGGAAGTAACCAAAAAGCCCTCTAGAGGGGTTTTTGGAAATTACAGGTGTCAGGGGCTCAGGAGCAGAGGAACCGGAGAGGGAGGAAATGGAGAGCGAGGGGGAGGAATCCGAAGGGAGCGTAAGCGATGACAGTGGTCCGAGGTCCCTGAGTCTTTCCAGCGAATCGGAAGATTCACAGAAGGGGGCGCCCATGGTCAGAGCAAGGGGGGTGCCTAGGTGGATACCCTAGGAAGAAGGGGCCAGAGGGGACTCAGAGAGCAGCAGTTGGAAATCAGGACCAGCTTCCCCGCCAGAGCGCAGTGGGGGGGGAGGAGTCCCAGGTATTGGGATCAGGCTGCTCACCACCAGCGCGAGGAGATGAGTCAGGATTGACCACGCCTCCATCGGAGAGCGCGGAAACGGTCAAGAGGAAAGTTGGAGGCTGGGCGCGCGCGCCAAGTTCAAATGTACAGGCGAGCGGCACTGCAGGTAGCCCGGATAGGGAGCCAGGTCCTAAAGCCCGCCGAAAGTAGGGACAAGAGTCGGGGGGTCAGCGTCAGAAGAGTCCAGAAAGGAGGAGACCCCAGGGGGCAGAAGGACCCAGAGGAGGAAAGAGCAACGGAAGAGGTGGAGTAAGGCTAGAGTCTTAAACTGGTGTACAGGGGGTGGAGACTCAGACGGAGCTTCGCCGATCTAGGTTCTAAGACGTAGAGCTGCACGCTGCGGCTTGGAAATGGAAACTGAACTTCAATAAAGACTTTTGTACATTATTACTGACTAGCGTTGGTCCTCTGTGAGCTGGGACCTAGAGGCAGCTCTGACAACAGGAATGGCTGAAGGAGGGGAAATTCAAGCTAAACTGGGCAGAGTTTTTCTTCTCTTGGGAAAGTTACAAGGCCAAATTGATGTTTTGGCTACAAATGCTGTAACTCTGGACTTAACAGTAAACAAATTTATTGAATTTGATAAGGACTTGACTCAGGAAGTTCATGCAGCTGGACAAGAGGAGAAACTTGAGAGCTTTGAGAGTGTGGAGAAAGAGACATATGTTGTTTCTGAGGGAAAGGAAGGAGGAGACGTAATGCCACAGATGATAAAGGAGAGCCAGAGGCCTGACATGATGGCTACAAAGGAAAATAAGAACTTGATGACGAAAATCTGGTTTGAATTGGAGATTGAAGAATGGAGAGATTTCATTAAGTGGAGATTTGAAGACCAAAGGATTATAAAATTGACTAAGGTGGAAGTCGGAGCTTTGGGGACATTCGGATCTGAAAGGAGCAAGAAACAAGATTTGGGCTCCACTTTTAAGTATGGATGTCTGGCTGGAAGAAACTTGGACCATATAGGGCCAGAGCTTCTCCGAGATTTGGCGCTTAATACTAAGGACTATAAAAAAACTGACAGAGAGGAACTGAAAGAGAATTAAGAGCCTCGGACGTGAGATCTCCAGGCTGATAGTAGACCAAGACTGATGGACATTTGTTGGGGATTGAAACCGGGAAAGGGGAAGGGTGGGGTTTGGGAATCCAAAGGGTGTATAATTATAACATGTTCTTTCTTTTTATTTTCGTCATGTTATTAGCATGAAAAATTGGGGAATTCGTGGAAGGGAATTTGGGTCGACTTTAGGGGAAAAAAAGCTTTAAGATTGAGAATTGAGAATTGATGTACAAATATTGATGCTTATAAATTAAAATTGGTTTTTTTAAAAAAATTAATTAAATATAAAAAGGTTAAAAATTGGGGATAAGAACTTGTTGAATTAACAAATTTGAATTGGAATATAAGAAGGGGAGGTGTGGGGAAGTCGGGGAAATATGTTATAGAAAAATAAGGATTGTAAATTGTATGTGTCAGGGGTTCAGGAGTGGAGGCACAGGGGAAGGAGGAAGCGGAGAGCGAAGGGGAACAATCCGAGGGCAGTGTAGGTGAGGAAGACAGTGGGGCAAGAGATTCCATGAGTCTGTCCAGTGAGTCGGAAGATTCACAGAAGGGGGCACCCATAGCCAGAGCAAGGGGGTTCCCGGGAGGGAGGCACCAGGAGCAAGGAACCAGCGGTGACTCCCAAAGCAGCAGCTGGAGATCGGGACCAGTTTCCCCACCAGAGCGTAGCGGGGGGGGGGAAGATTCCCAGGTGTCAGGACCGGTTTCCACTCCAGGGGAAAGAGAAGATGAGTCAGGGCTGACCACGCCCCTGTCGCTGGGTGAGGGAATAGAGGGGAAGTCAGATCCAGTTAGCCCTCCCGAAGGAGGAAGCAGTGAAAGGAGCAGTGTAACGGTCAGGGGGAAGGTTACCGGCTGGGAGCGCGCGCCAAGTTCAAATGCACAGGCGCGCGGGACAGCCGGGAGCGCAGACTGGGAGCCAGGTCCTAAAGCACGCCGGAGGCAGGGGGAAGAATCCGGGGACTCATCAGCATCAGAAGAGTCCAGAAAGGGCAACACCCCAGCGGGCAGAAGGACCCAGAGGAGAAAGGAGCAAAGGAGGAGGTGGAGCAAGGCTAGGGTCTTGAACTGGTGTCTGGGGGGAGGAGATTCAGACGGAGCTTCAGCGGTCTAGGGTTGAGACATAGAGCTGCGCGCCGCGGCTTTGGAATCGAAACTGAACCTTAATAAAGACTTTTGTATATAACAAGAACTCGCGTTGGTCCTCTGTGAGCTGGGACCTTGGGCAGCTCTGACAGTATGTGTTTTTAATTTTCTTTTTTTCTGGTCTTTTTTTGTATTTTGTTTTTCTTTTTTGATTTTTTAATGTACTAAAGTGGAAAATTCCAATAAATATATTTTTTTTAAAAAAGGAGTACCGGACACTTCGAATAGGCGAGTCACCTGCAATCCAACCCTTTGTAGCTTGTCCTTATTGTCTGAAACTAGTTTGGTTGTGTGCCAGTCTCTGAATGTTACCACAACTCTGTTTAGGTCCTTGTCTGGCAGAAATTTAACATTAATGATGTTTTCTGCTGGGACGAACCCTCTAACGGCTAATTCAGTTTTCTTGAGAATATAGATTCTCTGTTGTGCTGGGGAAAGGAGATCTTTGTGCATGTATACGGGTAGGATGATAAGTTTTTGTTTACAGTGGTGCCTCACAAGACAAAATTAATTCGTTCCGCAAGTCTTTTCGTCTTGCGAGTTTTTCGTCTTGCGAAGCACGGTTTCCCATAGGAATGCATTAAAAATCAATTAATGCGTTCCTATGGAAACCGCCTTCAGACCAGGTCCGGGGACAGTCTGTCCCCCGACCTCTTCTGAAGGCTGGCGGGGGGCAAAAGTCTTTGCTCCCCCCTGCCTGCCTTCCCGGGAGAGCGGAAAACGCAGCGCTGCCTTCCCGCTCTCCCGGAAAGGCAGGCAGGGGGGACAAAAGTCCACCCGCCCACCTTCGGAAGAGGTCCTGGACCTCTTCTGAAGGCTGGCGGTGGGCAAAAGTCTTTGCTCCCCCCCGCCTGCCTTCAAAAGCCGTCCGGGATAGCGGGAAGCGCTTCCCTGCTATCCCGGACCGCTTTTAAAATGCTGGCGGTGGGGAGCAAAGCCTTTCGCCCCCGCCGGCCTTCCTGGACCTCTTCTGAAGTCCGGAGGGGGGGGGAAAGGCTTTGCTCCCCACCGCCAGCATTTAAAAGAGGTCCCCGGAGATTTCCCTATGGGCTTTCGTCTTGCGAAGCAAGCCCATAGGGAAAATCGTCTAGCGAAGCGTCGCAAAAACCGAAAAACCCTTTCGTCTTGCGGGTTTTTCGTCTTGCGAGGCATTCGTCTTGCGGGGCACCACTGTATTTAGAATTAGATTTCTGCGAGAGTATGTTGTTTTAGGAGGAGTTTCTTGCTTAGGGATCGGGTTTTCCCTTGATTTTCCCGCGGTTCCATTCGGGTGCGCTAGTTGCTCTGTTGAATTGTGAAGCCCAGCCTTATGGAGTTCCTCTGTTGAATTGAAAAGCCCAGCCTTATGGAGGTTTTTATTTGAGCTTGGGCTTCAGCGTTTATCAAGGGGTGGCAGAGCTGGGCTCGTTGGGTTTGAATTCTCTAATAGTTTAAATAGTCTTGTGAAGTTCGTTTTCTTTGTTCGGGATGGGAGCTTTGTCTTCCTTCCCATTTTTACGTTCTTGGGCTTCTTCTCTTTATTCCTGGGACACTTCCCCTTTAAGAGGGGTTTCTTAGGGTCAAATAAGTTTCCCTTCTGGTTTGATTTGATCCTAGATGTTTTCCTTTTTTCCACATCATGTTGGGTTTTATTTTCCTTAATGCTGTTATCGTTTGGTGTGCTAGAGAGAACTTTATATGAATGCAAGTTGTCTATTCTCCTAGTTATTTCAGTCAGGGCGGTAAGTAGGCCCAAGCATTCTGAGAGGAAGTCTTTGATGTGTCCCAGTTCTCTGCCTATCTGCAACTTCTGTTCATTTAACAGATCATTATATAGTCCTGTTAGTATGTAGGGGTGACATTTCAAGTCCAGATATTGGGCTCTTGTGTCCTCCAGGTCCTCATTCGTCACAGTGTGAAACCCCATCTTCTCCCCGGGCCTGGGTCTTTGGGAGGGCTCATTTGCCTTAATTACTGAGTTTTCCTCTTGTGACTCTTGTTCCTGCTCCAGCCCCGGTTGATTCACTAAGGTTTCATTCTCTATGGTAACTTGTTTTATTTCCGTTGCCAGATTGACTCCCACCCCTTCTTCATCTATTTCCATGAGCTCCCCGTACCTAGTGCGGTCTATTGACCATTCGTGGGGGTGTCGTTTCTCAGCATTACTTATTTTATCTGTTTTTGGTTTAAAATAGTGTGAGATTTTCACCTGTCTTCCTCTTGTAGAGGGTTCAGCCGCTTTGGTGAGGGGGATTCCCAGCTCTTTATAGCTCTGTCTTGTGAACACCATTCCCTAAGTTGAAAGCTTCCCTTATTGGGAACTTTATTGTAGAAATAAAGGTAGAGGTAAAGTTTGGAAGTCCGGTATCCAGGCTGTTGGATCAGGGAGCCTCCCTACTTTCCCTCCTTAAGCCTTAACTTGGGGCGGGAGGGTATTCATGGGGGAGTTCTTGGACTTATCTTATCGAAGTTAGGCTCAATGGAGTTCAGCGGTTTCCTCTGCTTCTTTGGCTGTATTTCAAGCCAATCCGTCGTCCGGGAGCTCCAAGGATGTGAGTCAGTGTAGTAGTATCAATAAACAGTGTGACGGTAAAAAAATAAAACAATAAAAGAATAAACTAATTAAAACGAGGCGACAAGACAGACAGCCAATAGTCTTTAAGGTCCTTAAGGTGCAGTTTTGAGGTCTTGAAGAGGCTAAAACTAATTTTAAAAAAAAGCTTAGTTGAAGTCGGAGGCTCTAATTAGGCTGCTACCTCCGTTGCCATCTTGGAGCCTCTTGTCGTGAAACCAATTTATTCTCCGGTCTTTGGTAATTTGGTAATTTCTAAAGTCTTTTAAAGTTTTCACACACCTTTGTTCTGGATCCTTCTCACCTCCTTGCAAGGGGGTCTCTGCTGCAACAGAAAAATAAAGATCTGCCTTGCTTTGACTGGTTTTTGCCTCTATTCTTTCTTTTCTGACCCACTGGGTCCTTGATGCAGATTTGGGTTGTAAGAGACAACCCAGCCCCCTCTATTTCCCTGTGTTCCCCTGTGTTCCCTCTATTTCTTCACATTTCCACGTTTCCAATTTTTAAATTTAAAAACACTCTCAACAGTGTTTTAGTGCAAACCTCTTTTAACATGTTTGTACACAAGTTTGCCTAACACAGCCATTTTTGCAAAGCAGAAGCTCCCTAGTATAATGCATTTTTGTACGTCACTGTCATAAAAAATTTTTTTTCACACAATTTCACATTGTACACCTTGTACACATTGCTTGGCTGCAAAACTGCTTAGAAAATCCAGCAGGTGCAAAGTTTAAAGGTCAGCTGTGTTTCAGTTCATGTTTGGTTTTGGAAAATGCAAACTAGATAAATTTAACTTATGATTTTATGGTCTGGTTTATGCTTTTACATTACATTGTAAACTGCTGTGATGTATTTTTATTATATAGCACTATGTAAATGGTTTAATAAATGAATAAATAAATGTATGTAAATACAACTAATTTCCCACACATGAGGTTGGCCACAGCTATATACATGTCACATGTGTGTGTGTGGGGGGGAATTCAGCTTCGTTCACATTTTAATGTGAAGCTTCCTAGTTTGAATTTCCAAAACAATACATGAACCAAAGCACAGCTATCCTTTGAAATTTGTGTTGCTTTGTAATGTATTTTGAAACCCAGCTCTCCAACCAAAAAAGAGTACAATGACTTGTCTCATTGCGTCCCATCAGATCCTTAGCACCCTCCCCTCATACAACAAAAGCAGAACTGTCCACCTTCTTCTGTATCATAGAACCAAGCAAGTATAATCTGTTAAACCTAGCTCAGGAGTAGACAACCTGGTGCCCACCAGGGGCTTTGGACTACAACACCCTTCATTCCTTCATGCTGGCTAGGACTGATGGGAGTTATAGTCCAAAGCACCTGGTGGGCCCATTTCAGCTATCCATGGTCTGGATGGGGAGGAGTTAATGAAATCTATGCTCAAGTTTTGTTCCAATTAACTATGTTGTCCGCTGTAACAATTTTGCTGGCTGCAACTCCGTACAATCATTTTATTCTTTGTGCATACTTTGGTGGAATCTACACATATCTAAAAAAAACGCTGTGAAAATGCTTTTTAAAAAAAACATTTTGAAAAATATATTCAAATTTGCATAGCTCAGTGTCACCATTTATATGTAGATTTTTGCAAGCTTGACTGGGGTCATGTACCACCTATATATCATTTTCATAATATTCTCCCTTAAGGCATTACATGCCGTAAATTTCATACTGGTGGTCCACAACTTTTCCCAGTCAGCAAACATAATGTTATGACCAATATCTTGTGCCCACTTAATCATGGCTGATTTCACCATTTCATACTGCGTATTCCATTTCAACAGCAAGTTATACATTTTTGACAAATTTTTAGTATTGGATTCTAACAATTCTGTTTCCAATTTTGATTTTTCCACCTGGAAGCCAATTTTCCTGTCCAACTTGTAAACCTCCATTATTTGATAACAATGAAGCCAGTCTCGCACTTTATCTTTTAATTTCTCAAAGCTCTGCGATTTCAGTTTGTCCCCTTCTTGTTCCAAAATTTCCCAATATTTCAGCCATTTGGACTCCATATTGAGCCTTTTCACAGCCTTTGCCTCCATTGGCGACAACCACCTTGGGGTTTTGTTTTCCAACAAGTCTTTATATTTGATCCAGACATTAAACAATGCTTTCCTGACAATATTATTTTTAAAGGCTTTGTGAGCTTTAACCTTGTCATACCACAAATATGCATGCCATCCAAAAATATTGTTAAAACCTTCTAAGTCCAAAATGTCTGTGTTGTCAAGAAGCAGCCAGTCCTTCAACCAGCAAAAAGCTGCCGATTCATAGTATAGTTTAAAGTCTGGCAAGGCAAATCCCCCCCTTTCCTTTACATCAGTTAAAATCTTAAGTTTTATTCTGGGTTTCTTGCCCTGCCAGACAAATTTCAAAATATCTTTCTGCCACTTCTTGAAACAATCCATCTTGTCCACAATTTGCAATGTTTGGAACAAAAACAACATTCTAGGCAATACATTCATCTTTATGACCGCAATTCGACCAGACAAGGAAAGCTTCAAATTTGACCAGATTTCTAAATCTTTTTTCACTTCTGTCCAACATTTCTCATAGTTGTCTTTAAATAAATTCACATTTTTAGCTGTCATATTAATCCCCAAATATTTCACTTTCTTAACCACAGTTAAACCTGTCTCATTCTGGAAGCTCTCTTTTTCAATAGCTGTTAAATTTTTCTCTAATACCTTAGTTTTTGACTTATTCAATTTAAATCCTGCTACTTGACCAAAATCATGAATTAATTCTAAGACCCTTTTAGTACTAGATTCTGGCTCTTGTAATGTAAGTACCAGATCATCTGCAAATGCTCTCAGTTTGTACTGTTTAGCTCCGACCTGTACCCCTTTGACCAGCTGATCCCTTCTAATCATGTTCAGCAAAACCTCCAGGACTGATATAAAAAGTAATAGAGAGATTGGGCACCCCTGACGTGTCCCTTTTCTATCTTAAATTGTTCCGTAACCATATTGTTTACAATTAGCTTTGCTTTTTGTTCAGAGTATATTGCACCTATACCATTTTCAAACCCTTGGCCTACCCCCATCCCCCAGAGATTCTTTCTCATAAAACTCCAAGAAATGTTGTCAAAGGCTTTCTCCGTGTCCACAAATATCAAAACTGCTTTAGTGTTTATATTCACTTCTAGTTTTTCCAAAATGTCAATTATATTCCTTACATTATCTGACAAGTGTCTTCTTGGGAGAAAGCCCGCTTGATCTCTGTGAATCTCCTCCATCAAAACTTTTTTCAATCTCTTAGCCAAAATGTCAGCAAAAAATTTGTAATCCACATTTAGTAAAGAAATAGGGCGGTAGTTCTTAAGTTGAGTCTTTCCAGTCTCTGTCTTCGGTATAAGTGTAATAAAAGCCTCTTTCCACGATTCCAATGCCCTTTTCCCCTCCAAAATTTCATTGCAGACTTCCTTCAAAGTCAACCCATCCGGTCCCGGAGATTTGCCCAGTTGCATGTTTTGAATGGCACCTTCTATTTCCTGTTCAGTTATTTTCTGGTTCAAGACTATTTTGCTTTCATGAGAGATTTTTTTAATCCATTTTTCTCAAGAAATTGTTCTATATCCAGTTCTTTCTGTGGCCCTTGTGAATATAGTTGTTTAAAATATCTCTGGAAGCAATTTCTAATCTCAATTGGGTTGTAAATGTTCTTTCCTTCCACTTCTAAATTTGTAACCGTATTCAGTTTTTGTCTTTTCCTCATTTGCCAAGCCAATAATTTACCACATTTATCTGCTGATTCAAAAGTCTTTTGTCTCATTTGTTTAATTTTCCATTCTATTTCTTGATTCATCAATTCCATATATTGTGTTTGGTATAACTTAATTTCTCTCAGAATCTCATGAGACTTTGGTTTTGATCTTAATTTCTTTCCCCCTTCCTTTATCTTCTCCAAAATCTTGTCTTTCTTCTCATTTTGGCTTCTCTTCTTTATTGCATTTTGTTGTATCAAGAATCCTCGCATAACAGCTTTACTTGCGTCCCAGATTACTCTTTTTTCAACATTGGTCTTCATATTTATTTCAAAATAGTCTCTCAAAGTTTTTTGGGCCTTTTTGTATACTTCTTCATCTCTAAATAAGGTGTCATTCATCCTCCATCTGAAGGAGCCAGCTGTTATTTGCTTCATCTCCATCTTTACGGCATTATGGTCAGAGCAAGTTTTTGGGCAGATTTCAACTTTTTTTATCTTTGGAGCCATTCCTCTAGTAACCCATATTTGGTCAATTCTAGTCCATGTCATTTGGGCTTCAGAGAAGAAGGTTCCCTCTCTCTCAAGAGGGTTTTTTGTTCTCCAAATATCAACCAAGTCCATATTGTCAGTCATTTCAAAGAAAGTTTTTGGTAGTCTTCCATCTTTAGTAACTACCTGTCTTTGCGCTTTGTCCATATTTGTAGATACTACTCTGTTCATATCTCCCATCAAAATTAAGTTATAGTCCAGATAGTCCAACAAGATCTCATGCAACTTCTTAAAAAATTCAGATTTCCCCTCATTCGGTGCATAAATTCCTACAATCAAAAATTTCTCTCCTTGAACTTGAATTTCAATTGCCAAGAATCTTCCTTGGTTGTCTTTAAAGATGAATTTCGGCAGCAGTCTTTCCTTTGCATATATCACCACTCCTCTTTTTTTTACTCTGTCAGATGAAATAAATTCTTGTCCCAATCTTTTATTAATAAGTTTTTTCCTATGTGACCTCATCACATGTGTCTCTTGTAAGCAAATCAAGTCCAATTGTTCTTTCTTTAAAATATGAAAAACGCTTTTTCTCTTCCGGGGTATATTCAGACCATTACAATTCCAACTTAGAAGTTGCAGAGCCATGATGGGATTATTTACTTTTCCCTCCTACTGCTCCAAGTAATTGTTCTTCTTCTGTCGGTGGTTGCAGTCGAAATGATAAATTTGCTATGTCCAGTATTCCTTTTCCTGATGAGATTGGCTCCCCTCCAGATTCCGCCTCTTTCTGAAGATCCTCTTCGTGGTCTCTCAAAAACTTGTCTTTATCACTCACTGTCCTTATTCTTATTTTCCTTCCTTTATATTTAAAGGATAGGCCTTGAGGGAATTCCCACCTGAAGAGTATGCTGTTTCTTTTCAGTAGAACAACCAGGTCTCTGTAGTAGGTTCTTACATCCAAAATGTGTTTCAGTATATCTTTTAAAATCTCCACGTAAGAATCTTCAATTTGCAATGCTTTTTGGTAGTGCAAATTCAGAATTTTGTCTCTTTCTTCTTTTGATCTTAAAGTTATCAAACAATCTCTTGCCTTGTTCCTTCTTTGTCTTGTGCCGAGTCTAAATGCACTCACTATCTTAAATTCTTCCTTCTCTAGGCCCTGTTGCCAAAAGTCCGAAAATTCTTTTGTAAGAAAGTCCGCCAAATTATCCTTTTCACTTTCAGGTACTGCTCTAATTCTTAAATTTCTCTCTTTTCTTTGCAAATCAATCATGGACAGTGTCAGATCATGGTCCTCCAATTTCTTAAAGACCGGTGGAATTTGCTCCTGGGTAGTAATTGCAATTTCCTTTTCCTCCTCTGCAATTTTTCGAGTTGTAGCTGATTCCTCTAGCAGTTTTTCAATAGTCTGTGTGTTAAAATTCACCTTCTTTCCGAGTTCATTTATGCTTGTGGTATTTAAGCCAATTTTTGCTGAGACCTCAGCTACTTGCTTATTAGTTTCTACTATTTGCTTATTCGTTTCTACAACTTGTTTACTTGTCTCTGCCCCTTGTTTCGTTAAATATTCCAAAGATTCATTAATTTTACCAAGTGCCTTTGCCAGTGCGTCTTCAGATGACATAATTTTAGATTTTATTTGTGAGGCAGCAGCTGCTCCTGTGCCTCCGGATGTTGAGGCCCTTCTTTGTTGTAAAATATCAGTCTTGTATTGTCTACCGGATCTAAGACCTTTTTCCTGTGGCTCTACTTTCCCTTTACCATCTGCCATAACACTCTCATGCCAAGCCAAGGTCAGTCTCACACCTGTAAAATTGTTTTGAATAGGAATTTTCCAATGGCTCAGCAGCTAGTGGTTCAGTTATTGTGGTTGCAACAAAGTCTCCTCTAGGGGGAGAAATCTCCAGCTTCACTTTACAATTTTTGAAACAAAAGTGTCCTCTTTAAACATCTCTCTCATATGCCTCATCCATTTGTGCCTGGTTTCCATTTTTCTCACTAAGCAAAGAGATTCTAAAAGATGATAAATTATAATCAAGGCATTCAGCCCTTTTTAGAAGCATTAACGACAAAATAAGAGCTCTTCTGAATAAATCCAGTGCCCATCTTGTTTCCCACAGTGGCCAACCCACAAGCAGAACATGAGTGTGCAGCCCATTCCTGCTGTTGCTCCCCATTGATGGCCATTCAGAGGCATGTTGCTTGTGGTCCTGGAGGTAGCATGGAGCCATTGTCACACATAGCCATTGAGAGCCTTATCATAGCATTTGTCTAATTCCCTTTTAAAGTCATCAAAGTTGGTGCATTTAACTATGCATTAAGTGAAGTACATTCAAATCATAGAATGATTTCATTTGTGTTTTTTTTAATGCTGAACTGCATTATCAATAGTGTAGGAAAAACTTTGTGGTACATACTCCCACCAGGCTCCCACCATTTTAACCAAGTAATCATAGGGAAGTATTTAGAGCATGCAGCAACTAGAAAGAATGATTGGCTTACCTGAGGTGTAGATTTATGAAACAGGGATGCTGGGGACAGTGGATTGGGTATTTCCTCTCACATGACCACAGGCAGGAGCAAAGACTTGTGGCAGGCAGGCACTTCCTGATATTCTGGTTAACGAGAAAGAGCATCTGCTCTTTGGTTCTCAGTTGAATCTGGCGAAGAATTATTTGCCTCTGGTTAAGACGCCGAGTTGTCCGCCAGTGTTCTAAATTCACACTTCCACCACCACATTTCCAGAGAGTCCCAGATAACAAGCAATTCCTTCTCCCAAATAATGTATTTCTTCTCTGATGGACTCAGCTTGCGAGAGTGGAAGATGCAGTCTCAGGTCCCCATTCTCATCCTCTTGCAGTAGAACTGCCGCCAGTGCCATGTTGGAAGCATCGGTCTCAACTACCATAGTTGATCTGGATGTGCTAGGCACTCTTCTGGATGTGCTAGGCACTCTTCTGAGGCAAACATTGCTTTGAGTCTCTCGAACGCCCTCTGCGCCTCTTCAGTCTACTGGGTTGATAAATACGTCTTGTGGATGGATGTCTGAAAGCAATAATAGTGGAGATAACATTCTCATCCAGACCACGAGATTTCAGACTATGGCGCTCAAACGCCATGCAGTCAGCTTCAACCATTGTGGGTTTGGATGAGTCAATGGTTCCTGGCAAAGTAAACTGAATTATACAGGAGGATGAAATGGTGGTGCCACTGAAAGAGCCTGAATCTCTGACAGCCAAGAACTGAGGGCCAGAACAATGCAACAAGAACCACCGGAGCTTTTCCCAACCTGATCTTTTGGAGGACTCTCAGAATGATGGCTTGAGGAGGGAAGGCATACAATAATTCCTTTGGCCGTGGCGTTATTAGGGCATTCCAGGTTTCTGCTTGGTTGTCTTGGAACCTGCTGAAACCACGGGGTAGCTGACGGTTTAGCTTGTGAGCAAAGAGATCGACTTGTAGAGGACCCCAACAGTGTTGAATTTGATGAAGCACCTGTTCGTTGACTTTCCATTCCCTTTGAGAGATCTGCTCAACCAAACTGCTTGCCATCACTGGTGAAATGTTCTGCATGGGGCTGAGGAGGTGACACTCGGCACAACTGAAGAGAAGAGCCATCTCTTTTTGGAGAGATTCCAAACGGGTGTCTCCTTAACAAGGTATGTGAGCTTTTGTTGTTGAGTTGTCTGTTCAAAGGAGGATGTGATGGAGTTGGAGACAAGAGGAGAAACAAACAATTGCCAGTCTGGCTGCTCTCAACTCTAGCCAACTGATGGAGTAAGTGGCCTCCAAGCTCGACCACAGACCTTGAGTGTAGAGAGCTTGACAATGGGCACCCCATCCTTGAAAACTGGTGTCTGTGATTATTTGAGTGCTGCCCGAATTTCTGAATGGAGTGCCTTTCTGAAGATTGGAGGTTTGCACCCACCACAGCATGGACAGTTTGAGTTGAGGAGATAAGAGCAAAGACCTGGGGCGATTGTGATGTGGAAGTCAAAACCACCGTAGGGTTCTTGCATGGTGTTTTGCCCAACATGTAATCTGAGAAGCTGACATGAAGAGTCCCAGAATTGTTGGCAGTCATTTGGCCATCATCTTTTTTGTCTTTAAGATTGAAGCTACCACTGTGGAGATTTTGCTGATCCACTCTAGTGAAAAAGCCACAAGACCTTGAAGTGTATCTAGTAGGGTGCCTAGGTGAATGATCCTTTGTGATAGGGCCAAGCAACTTTTTTGTAGTTGATCAAGAAGCCGTGAGATTGTAATGTCTTGAGGGTGATCTGCAAATGGAGATGAGCCTGTTGAGGGGATGTCGCCTGGAGGAGCAGGCCGACTAGGTGCAACCAAATATGAATGCCTTGTAGATCATTATCTTAAAGAAAACTCAGGGCGAAGAGGCTAGACCACACAGGAGAGCTCGGAACTGAAAATGATGCTTGCCTATGGCAAACCATAGATACTTTTGGTGATTTGATGCATTTGAACATGGAGGTATGCTTCTTGAAGATTGATGGATGAGAGAGAGTCGCTGATGTGAAGAGCCTCCCTGATGGAGGTTAAGGACTCCATTTTGAATTTTTTGTAAGCAACACTTTAGGAACTTCAGATCAAGAACTGGCTGCCATTTTTTGTGTCCTTTTTTGGCCTTGGAAGCATTGGTTGTCTGGAACTGGCACAATTGCTGCCATTTCCAGGAGCTGACTTATGCATTTTCAAACTGCTTGTAAGCGAGTTTTGTTATTTGGTAAGAGAGAAGGTATGAAATATGATGGAGGAACTGAGATGAGGTCTATAAATTTTAACACCCAGTGATCGTTTATAGAACTTTGCCAAGTGGAAAGTGGGAACAACCCCCTACTTGGGAAGAAACCCCATCACTGGGTTCTCTGCTTGTTGAATTTGGAATTGGAGGAAGGAGGGCGCTGGAAGCCATGGTGGTCTTGGGGCCTCTGCCTGAATGACTTAAATCTAAAATCCCTTGCCTATTTTGGTTTCTAAAGAAATGAAAGGATTGAGCTTGTGAATAAGGAAAGTAGCATCTGGACATATGCCTATCATCCTTTTGAGATACTAAGATTTTGCATTTATCCTTAGACTTAATCAAGACATCTTTGAGAGCAGCTTCCCCAAACAACTGACCCCCAGCAAGGGACACAGTAGAGAGGTTTACTTTGGACACAGCTTCTGCATGCCCATGCCAGTTCTTAAGCCAAAGTGTGTGGTGTGCCACTATTTGAGAGGACTTAGCTCTAATTGTAAATTGCATAGCATCCATAGTTGCACCTGCCATAAAGATTTGTGCTTGTAAAAGTTTAGAAAGAGTTTGGCATTGACGAATGGCATCTGGGGGAAGGGAGTGCAAAAGGTCCTTGAGCCACACAATGCATGCGTGTGCAGAGAAAGTTGCTGCACAAGATGCCCTTATAGATAGGGCAGCTGCATCATGGATTTTATGAAGTGCAAATTCCAACTTCCTATCGGTTACATCCTTCAATTGGGCGTCTCCCTCTTTAGGAACAAGAGTGAAAACAGGACTGTCTACTGTAGGTGTCTTAATATATGATATGAAGTCAGGATCCAGGTCATATCGTTTATCTGCTAGAGATAAATGCTTTTGGACTGCATAGGGGAATCCAACTCTGATTTGACTACTGTTTTTAGCACTGAAGGAAGTAGCATATAGTTATATTTTGTGTGGTTATCAATGAACAAAGAAACTGGACTCTCAGAGGCAGGATCGGGAATTGTGGTAGATTTTGGGCCCATTCCCAATGAATTGCAATTTAAAATAGGAGCATTAGCTTCCTGGAACAATCTACTGGAAATCATAGAATCATAGAATTGGAAGAGACCACAAGGGCCATCGAGTCCAACCCCCTGCCAAGCAGGAAACACCATCAGAGCACTCCTGACATATGGTTGTCAAGCCTCTGCTTAAAGACCTCCAAAGAAGGACTTCCAGGGGCGGCGCAAACGGCAATGGCGGTCCTCTTTGCTTTGTAAAGCGGAAGCTCTGCAGAAACGGGTCGTCCGCTACGGCGAAGCGGAGACCCTTGTTGGAAAACCACAGGCAGCGATAGCCTGTGGCCGTGGGACTCGGCGGGCACCATTTGCGCCCCCTGAAACGTCAAAGGAACCCCATAAGGGGCTCCGGAGCGTGAAAGGGCTGGCGCAGTGCTGTGAGTCAATCGCTCTTTCTGTGGGGTGAAGCCACGAAGCTGCTGCCGGTGAGCGCTGACCTTCTTCCTGGGACAATTCGGCTACAAAACTACCCGTGAGTAGGTGAAGCTTATTGACTTGGGGACTAAATTTGTGGAAATTTGGCACTGAAGCGGGAGGTGCAACCAGGAAGTCCGCCTCCCGGCTCTGTATAAAGACCCAAAGCAAAGACGTTTAACTTTCTAATGCCCTGGAAACCACATCTTTAAAGGGCACCAGTCTGAGCATCAATTGAATCCAGCTTATCCTTGCTACCCGTGGATTTTACCCTTTACTTGTGGATATATCTTTTTTTTTTCCTTGTGGATTTACAAAATTATTGAGAGACCCCGGTAACCGGGCTGCCAGACTACTAGAGCTACTAAATTGCTAGAACTGTCAGGTTGTTGGAATTGCTACAGTGGATTGCTACATTGAATTGTTACATTGGAAACTCGCACCTTTTGAGACATTGTAAGTACTCAAGGATTGGCTCTGCAAAGATTAAAGGATTAAGAAGGTTTTTGGGAGTTTGAGGCTGTTTGATATTGATATTAATTTTTGAGAGATTTTGAACAATTTGGGCAAATTGTATGAACGGTAACTTCAGAAACAGTTAGTGTCCCTCTAGTGGAATACTGAAACTTTGCAACTGCTGGGGGATTTTTCCATCCAGGGACTTGTGGATTCCCATGGGAATTGCTAATCGTGAGACTGACCTTGGCGCATAGACAGTGGTGGGATGAGTTGGAAGACAAGATCAGGCAAAGCCAAAACACAACAAACTACTATAACTTCACAGCTGCGCAGATCATCGGTTCCTATTGTCTCCGTGACACAACAGGAAGATTTAGAGCAAGCAAGGCCTGAAGGAATGGCCACAGGTGGAGAAACATCAGTAATAGATAAAATTCTTGGAAAATTAGCTGATCTGTGTAAGCAAGTGAATGAACATTCATCTAAACTAGACCAAAATACAGCTAGTGTAAACAACTTGACTCAACAAGTCGGCTTAAATGCACAAGCCATTGGGAAACTCTTGGAAACCACTACAGAAAACCGCAAAATTGCTGAAGAGGCTAAACAGAAAGTAGAGGCCGTGGAACAGGAAATAAAACCTATGCGCAAACAGATTGGTGAACATCAGGCATACCTGTCTATGGTAGATTTAAAAAGTAAGGAAAATAACCTGAGACTGAGGTCAGTTCCAGAACTTGAAAAGGGAGATTTAATTGAATACTTGACAAAAGAATTTGCAGAATTTTGGTCTTTGGAAGAAGATGAAGACTTCAAAATTGTAAATGCATTCAGACTTGGAAAAGGAGGGAGGAAGGTTAAGTCTAGGGGCTGCCTGATCTCCCTCAGAATGAAGGTAGAAAGAGATAAGATACTGAGTGCACATTTTCAAAAGACCTTGGAAATTCAGGATTATAAAGTGGAAATCTACAAGGACATCCCGAAACACTTATTGGAACTTAGATCTAATTACAGAGATTTGGTGACACTATTGAGAAGCAACAGAATCATCTTTAGATGGGAGTTCCCCCAGGGACTATCCCCCAGGGACTATCAGGAGAAAGAAAGTCAAAATCAAAACAGCTGAAGACAAGGAAAAAAATTTTAGTGACTACGGAGAAGACCTTCAGAAAGGGACTGAAGGTGAATTAGGAGCCTTAGGACCTGGACCACTAAGTTCTGTACCTACACCTTTGGGTTCTGAGGACCTTGAGAAAGTGATACCACCGCCAAAGGGAGAATAGAATTACTTCAACATGTCTCTGCAACTACTAAGTTGGAATATTCATGGCTGTAACTCCCCGGAGAAAAGGAAGAAGGTATTTCATTTATTAAAAAAGGAACAATTAGACTTAATTTGCCTACAAGAAACACATGTGACTAGGCATCACAGGAAAGTTTTAATTAACAAGAGACTGGGCCAAGAATTTATTTCATCTGACAGAGTGAAGAAGAGAGGAGTTGTTATCTACGCAAGAGAAAGCCTATCACCAAAATTCCTTTTTAAAGATGAACATGGAAGAATTTTGGCAATTGAAATTCAAGTACAAGGAGAAAAAATTTTGATCTTGGGAATTTATGCACCAAACGAGGGCAGACTACCAAAGACTTTTTTCGAACTAACTGACAACATGGATCTGATTGATATCTGGAGAACAAAAAACCCCCTAGGAAGAGAAGGGACCTTTTTTTCTGAAGCTAAAATGACATGGACAAGAATTAACCAAATACAGTGGTGCCCCGCAAGACGAATGCCTCGCAAGATGAAAAACCCACAAGACGAAAGGGTTTTTCGGTTTTTGCATCGCTTCGCTAGACGATTTTCCCTATGGGCTTGCTTCGCAAGAAGAAAGCCCATAGGGAAATTTCCGGGGACCTCTTTTAAATGCTGGCGGTGGGGAGCAAAGCCTTCCCCCCCCTCCGGCCTTCAGAAGAGGTCCAGGAAGGCCGGCGGGGGCGAAAGGCTTTGCTCCCCACCGCCAGCATTTTAAAAGCGGTCCGGGATAGCAGGGAAGCTTTTGAAGGCAGGCGGGGGAGCAAAGACTTTCGCCCCCTCTGACCTCTTCTGAAGGCGGGCGGGGGGCGAAAGTCTTTGCTCCCCCCTGCCTGCCTTCCCGGGAGAGCGGAAAAACGCGCTGCTATTCTCCGCTCTCCCCGACGGCTTTTGAAGGCAGGCGGGGGGGAGCAAAGACTTTTGCCCCCCGCCAGCCTTCAGAAGAGGTCCAGGACCTCTTCCGAAGGCGGGCGGGGGGCAAAAGCCTTTGTCCCCCCTGCCTGCCTTCCCGGGGGCTTTTAAATCGCCCCAGGACAGCGGAGAATTCCCCAGGGCAGCGCTGCCGCCCGCCAGCATTTTAAGATCACCCCGGACAACAGAGAAGTCCTCCGCTGTCCCGGGGTTTTTAAAATGCTGGCGGGCGGCAGCGAAGGCTTCGCTGCCGCCCGCCAGCATTTTAAAATAGCCCCGGGACAGGGGAGAAGTCTCCGCTGTCCCGGGAAGGCGGGGGGGAAGCAAAGACTTTCGCCCCCCGCCGGCCTTCAGAAGAGGTCGGGGGACAGACTGTCCCCGGACCTGGTCTGAAGGTGGTTTCCATAGGAATGCATTGATTGATTTTCAATGCATTCCTATGGGAAACCGTGCTTCGCAAGACGAAAAACTCGCAAGACGAAAAGACTTGCGGGACGAATTAATTTCGTCTTGCGAGGCACCACTGTATGGATAACTAGAGGACTGGCACTGAAGACTAGAAAAGTGGAAATCTGCCCAAAAACCTGCTCCGACCATAATGATGTAAAGATGGAAATGAGACTAACTACGACTGGTTCCTTCAGATGGAAGATGAATGACACCTTATTAAGAGATCAAGAGATTGTTAAGAAGGCCCAAAATTTTTTGAAGGACTACTTTGAAGTAAACTTGAAAACCACAGTGGAAAAAAGAGTAATCTGGGACGCAAGCAAAGCGGTTATGAGGGGGTTTCTGATACAGCAGAATGCAATAAAAAAGAGAACCCAAAATGAGAAAAAAGACAGAATTTTGGAAAAAATAAAAGAAGGAGAGAAAAAATTAAGATCGAAACCAAAGTCACAGGAGATCCTGAGAGAAATTAAACTATATCAAGTACAATATATGAAATTAGTAAATCAGGAAGTTGAATGGAAAATTAAGCAAATGAGGCAAAAAACTTTTGAATCGGCAAATAAATGTGGAAAACCGCTGGCATGGCAGTTGAAAAAAAGACAGAAGCTGAATACGGTTACTAACCTCGAGATTGAAGGGAGAAATATCCAGAATCCTGTGGAGATTAGAAAGTGCTTCCAGAGATACTTCAAACAACTTTATACACAGGGGCTGCAGAAAGAGACTGATATAGACCTATTTTTAAGAACTAATGGATTACAAAAACTATCTCAAGAAAACAAGACAATACTGAACTATAAGATAACGGAACAGGAGATTGAAGGTGCCATCCAGAACATGCAATTGGGCAAGTCTCCAGGGCCGGACGGGTTAACCTCCAAGTATTATAAGACTTTGAAAGACTATTTAATTCAACCATTAAAGGAGGTGTGCAATGAGATTATGGAGGGGAAGAAGGCACCGGAGTCGTGGAAAGAAGCTTTCATCACACTTATACCAAAATCCGAAGCTGAAAAGGCACAACTTAAGAACTACCGTCCCATATCCCTTTTAAATGTGGATTACAAAATTTTTGCAGATATTTTAGCCAACAGATTGAAAAGAGTGTTAAATGAAGTAATACACAAAGATCAGGCAGGCTTTCTCCCAGGTAGACATTTGTCTGATAGCACAAGGAACATTATTGACATATTGGAGCCTTTGCAAACGAACACTAATACAAAAGCAGTGCTAATTTTTATTGATGCGGAGAAGGCCTTTGATAATATTTCTTGGAGTTTTATGAAGAAAAATCTTAAGGGAATGGGTGTGGGACGAGGGTTTGAAAATAGTTTAGAAGCAATCTATTCGGAACAAAAGGCAAAATTGATAGTTAATAATGTGGTGTCAGAAGAGATTAAAATTGAAAAAGGAACACGACAGGGTTGCCCCATCTCTCCATTGCTATTTATCTCAGTCCTGGAGGTGCTCTTGAATATGATTAGGAAGGACCAGTTGATCAAAGGAATTCAGGTCGGAGCCAAACAATATAAACTTAAAGCCTTCGCTGATGACCTGGTTTTGACGTTACAGGAGCCAGAATCTAGTACGAAAAGAGTTTTAGAACTGATTCAGGAATTTGGTCAGGTGGCAGGATTTAAACTAAATAAGCAAAAAACTAAGGTATTGGAGAAAAATATGACGTTAATGGAAATAGAAAGGCTTCAGAAAGAGACAGATTTAAATGTGGTGAAGAAAGTGAAATACCTAGGGATAAATATGACAGCCAAAAATCTGAATTTATTTAAAGATAATTATGAAAAATGTTGGTCAGAGGTTAAAAAAGATTTAGAAATCTGGTCAAAATTGAAGCTCTCCTTGTTGGGTCGAATTGCTGCTATAAAGATGAATGTATTGCCAAAAATGTTGTTTTTGTTTCAAACCTTGCAGATTGTGGACAGGATGGACTGTTTCAAGAGGTGACAGAGAGACATTTCTAAGTTTGTCTGGCAGGGCAAAAAGCCCAGAATAAAATTTAAAATATTGACTGATGCTAAAGAAAGAGGGGGGTTTGCCCTGCCGGACATGAAGTTATATTATGAATCAGCAGCATTCTGCTGGATGAAAGACTGGCTACTTCTTGAAAACACCGATATACTGGATTTGGAAGGGTTTAACAATGCGTTTGGGTGGCATGCATATTTGTGGTACGACAAGGTTAGAGCTCATAAAGCATTCAAGAACCATATTGTCAGGAAAGCAGTTTTTAATGTCTGGACAAGATACAAAGATTTATTAGAAAACAAGACCCCAAGGTGGTTGTCACCTATGGAAGCTAAGGCTCTGAAAAGACTCAATATGGAGGCCAAATGGCTGAAATATTGGGAGATACTAGAACAAAATGGAGACACATGGAGATTGCAGAGTTTTGAGAAATTAAAAGATAAAGTGCGAGATTGGCTACACTATTACCAAATTAGAGAGGTTTTTAATATGGATAAAAAAATAGGTTTCCAGGTGGAAAAATCGAAATTAGAAACGGAATTGTTAGAACCTAAAACCAAGGTACTGTCAAGAATGTAGAACTTGCTGTTAAAGTGGAATACTCAGGATGAAACGGTCAAATCAGCTATGATTAAGTGGGCACAAGACATCAGTTATAATGGTGTGAAATTCACGGCATGTAAATAATGGTGTGAAATTCACGGCATGTAATGCCTTGAAAGAAAATATTATGAAAATGATTTATAGGTGGTACATGACACCAGTCAAGCTTGCAAAAATATACCATTTGCCTGACAATAAGTGTTGGAAATGTAAGGAAACTGAGGGAACATTCTTTCACCTCTGGTGGACGTGCCCAAAGATTAAGGCTTTCTGGGAAATGATCTATAATGAACTGAAAAAGGTATTTAAGTATACCTTTCTTAAGAAACCAGAGGCCTTTCTCTTGGGCATTGTCGGCCAGATGGTGTTAAAGAAGGATAGAACTCTCTTTATGTATGCAACAACAGCAGCAAGAATACTCATCGCAAAGTACTGGAAGACACAAGATTTGCCCACCCTGGAAGAATGGCAGATGCAATTGATAGACTACATGGAATTGGCAGAAATGACTGGCAGAATCCGAGACACGGGAGAAGAGCAAACGGAAGAGGATTGGAAGAAATTTAAAGATTATCTGCAAATACATTGCAAACTATTTGAATGTTAAATGTGATGCAGGATATAAAGATAGTGCGGCATTAGTGACATAGCTGGAAGGAATATGCAAAGATGTTTTATGAGTAATAAGTAAAGAAATATAGCAAAATTAATCAATGTTAAAATGATGGGGGATTAGAAGATAAGTGGTTAGTAGCGGTAATGGTTAATTTAAAAGAAAATAAGCAATATTAAAATTAGTCAAAATAGAGGAAGGATTTGCTGAAAATAAATTAGAAATTGGAATACAGAAAGGGGAGGTGTGAGGAAGTCGGGAAAGTAAGCTACAAGAAATTAAGATTTGAATTTATATACTTCTTTTTGTTTTTTATGTTTTATACTGTTTTTTGTTTGTTATTGTGTTGTTTTGTTTTGTTATGATAAAATTTGTTGAAAATTTAATAAAAATTCTTTTTTAAAAAACAAAACAAAGAAGGAGACTCCACCACACTCCTTGGCAGCAAATTCCATTCGAACCGCTCTTACTGTCAGGAAGTTCTTCCTAATGTTTAGGTGGAATCTTATTTCTTGTAGTTTGGATCTATTGCTCCGTGTCCGCTTCTCTGGAGCAGCAGAAAACAACCTTTCTCCCTCCTCTATGTGACATCCTTTTATATATTTGAACATGGCTATCATATCACCCCTTAACCTCCTCTTCTCCAGGCTAAACATGCCCAGCTCCCTTAGCCGTTCCTCATAAGGCATCGTTTCCAGGCCTTTGACCATTTTGGTTGCCCTCCTCTGGACACGTTCCAGTTTGTCAGTGTCCTTCTTGAACTGTGGTGCCCAGAACTGGACACAGTACTCCAGGTGAGGTCTGACCAGAGCAGAATACAGTGGCACTATTACTTCCCTTGATCTAGATGCTATACTCCTATTGATGCAGCCCAGAATTGCATTGGCTTTTTTAGCTGCCGCGTCACACTGTTGGCTCATGTCAAGTTTGTGGTCAACCAAGACTCCTAGATCCTTTTCACATGTACTGCTCTCAAGCCAGGTGTCACCCATCTTGTATTTGTGCCTCTCATTTTTTTTGCCCAAGTGCAATACTTTACATTTCTCCCTGTTAAAATTCATCTTGTTTGTTTTGGCCCAGTTCTCTAATCTGTCAAGGTCGTTTTGAAGTGTGATCCTGTCCTCTGGGGTGTTAGCCACCCCTCCCAGTTTGGTGTCATCTGCAAATTTGATCAGGATGCCCTTGAGTCCATCATCCAAGTCGTTGATAAAGATGTTGAATAAGACCAGGCCCAAGACAGAACCCTGTGGCACCCCACTAGTCACTCTTCTCCAGGATGAAGAGGAACCATTGATGTGCACCCTTTGGGTTCGGTCAGTCAGCCAGTTACAAATCCACTGAGTGGTAGCATAATCAAGACCGCATTTTACCAGCTTCTTTACAAGAATATCATGGGGCACCTTGTCAAATGCCTTGCTGAAATCAAGGTAGGCTACATCCACTGCGTTCCCTTCATCTACCAGGCTTGTAATTCTGTCAAAAAACGAGATCAGGTTCGTCTGACATGACTTATTTTTCAGAAATCCATGCTGACTATTGGTGATCACAGCATTCCTTTCGAGGTGCTCACAGACTGTTTGCTTAATAATCTGCTCCAGAATCTTCCCTGGTATTGGTGTCAGACTGACTGGGCGGTAATTATTTGGGTCCTCTCTTTTCCCCTTTTTGAAAATAGGGACAACATTTGCCCTCCTCCAGTCTGCCGGGACTTCGCCTGTTCTTCAGGAATTCTCAAAGATGACTGCCAGTGGTTCTGAGATCACATCTGCCAGTTCTTTTAATACTCTTGGATGCAGTTCATCTGGCCCTGGAGACTTGAATACATCTAAACTAGCCAAGTATTCTTGTACTATCTCCTTAGTTATTCTGGGCTGTGTTTCCTCTGCTGAATCATTTGCTCCAAATTCTTCAGGTCAGGCATTGTTTTCTTTATCGGAGAAGACTGAGGCAAAGAAGGCATTGAGGAGTTCAGCCCTTTCTGTGTCCCCTGTTTGCATTTCACCATCTTCTCCTCTGAGTGACCCCACTGTTTCTTTGTTCTTCCTTTTGCTACGAACATACCCATAAAAGCCTTTTTTTGTTGCTTTTAACCTCTCTAGCAAGCCTGAGTTCATTCTGTGCTTTAGCTTTTCTGACTTTGTGTCTACACGTGCTGGCTATTTGTTTGAATTCCTCTTTGGTGGTTCCCCCCTTTTCCATTTTTTGTACACATCCTTTTTTAATCTTAACTCAGTTAAAAGTTCTTTAGATAGCCACCCTGGCTTCTTTAGGCACCTTCCATGTTTCCGTCTCATTGGTATTGCCTGAAGTTGTGCTTTTACTATCTCCCTCTTAACAAACTCCCAGCCATCATGAACTCCCTTTCCTTTTAGTATTACTGTCCATGGGATCTCACCCAGCACTTCCCTAGGTTTTATGAAGTCGGCTTTCTTAAAGTCAAGAAATTGAGTCCTCGTATGCTTGACTGCTCCTTTCCACTGTATAGTAAACTTCAGAAGAGCATGATCACTCGTGCCTAATGATCCTTCCACTTCTACCCCACTAACCAGGTCATCAACATTGGTTAGGACCAGATCTAAAATGGCTGTTCCTCTTGTTGCTTCTCCCACTTTCTGGACAATGAAGTTGTCTGCAAAGCCAGTGAGGAATTTGTTTGACCTTATGCTCTTGGCTGAGTTTGACATCCAACAAATATCCGGGTAATTGAAGTCCCCCATTACTACTATTTCCCTTCCTTTTGCATGCTTGGGCATCTGTTTCAGGAAGGCATCATCTATGTCCTCCGTTTGGCTTGGGGATCTATAGTAAACTCCCACAATGAGGTCACTGTTATTCTTCTCTCCCTTAATTTTGACCCAAATGCTCTCACTTTGGCTTTGAGGTTCTAAATCATGGATCTCTTCACAGGTATACACATCCCTGACATATAACGGCCACTCCTCCTTTCTTGTCTGGTCTGTTTCTCTGAAATAGATTGTATCCCTCCATTATTACATTCCAATCATGGGACTTATCCCACCAGGTTTCAGTGATGCCTATTATGTCATATTTAGTTTGCTGTACCAAGAGCTCAAGCTCATCTTGTTTATTTCCCATGCTTTGCGCATAGTGTACAGACATTGAAGTCCATTAATCATTCCCCCGTGTCTCTTATTTAAGGATTTTTTCCTCCCACCACTAGGTCTGCGTGCTGTTTGCTCCATTTGGTCTATGGCATTTGGATGATCATCTTCATCAATTGATAGACTCCTACCTTCAGGAGCACTGTCTCCCTCCCCCACATTAGTCAGTTTAAAGCCCTCCTGATGAGGTTTCTGAGATTTTTGGCAAAAACATTCCTCCCAACCGTTGTGAGGTGCAGCCCATCGCTTGCCAGAAGTCCATCTTCAAGAAACTGCAGTCCGTGATCTAAGAATCCAAACCATTCCTGTTTACACCATTTGCGAAGCCAGCTGTTCACTTCCACTATTTTTCTCTCTCTCCCTGGGCCAAGTCGTTCAACTGGGAGGACAGATGAGATGACAATTTGTGCATTTAATTGCTTCAATTTCCTGCCCAGAGCCTTGTAGTCTCCTTTGATCTTCTGGAGGCTATTGCTTGCAGTGTCATTGGTTCCCACATGAACCAAGAGGAAGGGGTATTTGTCAGTGGGTTTTATGATTCCTTGCAGTCGTTCAGTTACATCTTGGATCTTAGCCCCGGGGAGACAGCACACTTCCCGAGACATCTTGTCAGGCCCACAGATCACTGCTTCTGTTCCCCTCAGTAGCGAATCCCCTATCACCACTACACGCCTCCTCTTAGGTCTGGTTGGGGTTCTTCCGTGAGCTGTCCATTCCAAGGTCGCCTGCACATTCCCTGAGGACTGACTTTGCTGCTCGTCTTCATATACCTGATCGACTGTAATGAGGGAGAGATCCTCAAATGGAGTCTGCTCTTCGTCTTCCATGCTAAGGGAGAGGACCTCAAAGCAATTGTGTATTTCTAAACAATCAGAGCGAACCCTGGGCCTCCTACTTCTTTGAGTCACGTTTCTCCATATATCTGGCTCCTGTGTTGGTGAACTAGCCTCCTTCTCAGGGGAGTCTCCTGTCTCCTCCTTGGTGCTCTGTTGCTTCCAAGAAGAGCTCCAGCTCTCTAATTCTTTGGAGCGTAGCTACATGTTCCTCCAGTTGCTGGACTTTGTCTTTTAAGAGGGCAATCAACATGCAATTGCTGCAGGTAAAGCTGCCTGCAACCTTTGGCAAGATGGCAAACATTGCGCAGGAACCGCAGGCGACTGCAGCTGTTCCCTCACCCTCCATCTTGAGAACGTGTCATTGGGGGTGGCTACAGCGGTCCTCCATCATAAGAAGCGTGAAGACAGGACAAATAACTCCCCCCCCCGAAAAAAATCCTAGGTCTCCCCCAACAAATGTTTGAGACTAGCTCCCCTAAATCTAAAGGATGGATAAACTGCGCGCGCCACTAGGCGCACGCCACTGCCCTGCAAGCTCTGATAAGCTCCTCCCACAGCTAATCACCTACCTCAACAGAAACCCTGCCCCCTCTGACCTTTGCAGAGGGAGAGCAGCTAATCAGCCATAAAGAAACACACACACGAGAAAACCCTTTTTGCTCCTTCTTCAGCTGCAGCCCTGCAAGCTCTGATAAGCGCCTCCCACAGCTAATCACCTACCTCAACAGAAACCCTGCCCCCTCTGACCTTTGCACAGGGAGAGCAGCTAATCAGCCACAAAGAAACACACACACGAGATAGATTCCTCTTGGACAGAATATCAATCCACTCTAGAAAGATGTTTCGGAAGAAGGTGCTACATACTCAGCATCAGATAAATCCTTCCTCAGATAAGTAAATGGATTGGGAGAAGAGCCCTCCCCCCCCCCCCGGAGATTTAGCCATAAGTTGAGAGGTCACCTTTTAACCACAAAGGTAGATTTTTTAGGTTGTATGTCACCTGTTAATGAATCACCTGTTCAACTGGAGTGGCTGGAAAGCTGAGGAAGCCTGCCTGGTCTGAGAGTTTGATGTTAAAGACTATTGTGCACCCTGGATTTCTTGGTCATCTGTGAATCCTAAAAATTCTGGTTCAGAATCGGACATATCTTCTATAACCTGCCTTCCAGTCTCATAGGGTGGAAGAGCAGAATCAGAGAGACTGATTCTTATGAACTGGAGTCTGCAGGCTCATTAGACTGCAATAAAACTGCAGTCAAAATATTTGGGGGTGGGGTGACAGAAGCAGCAGCTTTATTGCATCCTATTCCCTTAGAGGGTAAGACGTGCTTAAGCTTTTGGTTAAGCCTTTTTGGGAAGGGGCTCCTTGTATAGGCTCCATATAATAAATCAATAAATGGAAATTAATGAAATTGTTCTGAATGCAGCCACACAGGGCAGACTGAGTAGCATTCACTTCCAATGCCACCACAGTGGACTATGGGGAAAAGGCACAAACTCCAATGTCTCTCCAATGCCACCACAAGCAGGCTAGGAAGAAATAGACTGCAAGTCACAGAATAATAAGCGTAAATAATAATAAACAAATGAATCACTCCTTAACTAGGAGGTTCAGAAGCAGTCTACCAGTGCTTGCTCACTCCGTCGCTGTGATTATGAACCGGGAGGAATAATAACTGCAGCTCCTTCTGCCATATCATGGACAGCAATCTTAAATGATACAGAAAATAATGGCTGAAGACTGTAGAAATCACCAAAGAAATGAGGCTGTGCTATGGAGCCAGCAGCAACTGAAAATGAGCCATGATTGCGAAAAGCCTCAGGTAGTGAGGCATCTGATCAAGGCCTGTATTTTAAAAATAAGCTTAAAAGATGTTTTAATGCCAGGCAGAAGACCAGCTGGGTTTGGCATATGTTTATCTTCCTGGACAAGGGCCCCCTGATTTACAGCGGGAGCCAAAATTCTCAAAGTTGTAAAAAGGGAATTACAGGCTGAGAGCAAAGGTTACTAGGTTACTGACCCTACAGAATACAATCAAGCTGCAAAAGCACTCATTGTTTAACAAAATATAATACCATGTGTCTTCCATTAGAGACCTGAGCCACAGGTTAAACGGCAAGAGCTAATGGAAAAAGCAGTTGGCCAGGAAAGGGGTTGTAAACTGAAGAACTTGCTTCTAAAAATCTATATATGTTATGTATGAAATATATTGGCTTAAATGTAATTATGCAAAGGATTTAGAAAGTAAGAAATGTTAGATTCTTATGTTAGATTCTTATTTCATAGAATCATAGAATCATATAGTTGGAAGAGACCACAAGAGCCATCGAGTCCAACCCCCTGCCAAGCAGGAAACACCATCAGAGCACTCATGACATATGGTTGTCAGGCCTCTGCTTAAAGACCTCCAAAGAAGGAGATCTTTCATTGATGATGTGTGAGAATGTGAACCCAAGATCTCCGACATCTGTTTAAGATAAAAATTTAAAACCATTAACCATCTGTTTTGGAGGGCAAGGAGGGCAAGAGGTGAGCTGGTAATTAAGGTTCCTTTTTTCCCCATCATGATTTTTATTGTTTTAAACCATAACAAACAAAAAATAAAACAGTTTACATCTTATTATCACAGATTCCTTTCTTTGAGACTTCCTTCAACTTCCCCTCAAATCATCCATGCCCTTATTTAACAAATTTACGCAAATCCTAGTTTATATTGACATTATTTTCTCTTTTCATCTTTTTCTCTTTAGACAATATTCCTACTTTTTTTCACAGAGCCTTTTAAAACCCAACTAGCGTTATCTGACCTTCACTTATATTTTCCAGATACTCCACAAATTTCCCCCAGTCATCAATGAACCTTTGGTCTTTTATATATCTAATTTTCCCCGTCAATCTGTCCATCTCCGCGTAATCTAACAATTTTGCTCTCCATTCCTCAACCGTCGGTATGTTCTGTTGTTTCCAATTTTGAGTTAGTAGGACTCTTGCGGCCGTTGTCGCATATTGAAAGAATTTGCCGTCATTGTTCTTAATATCCCTTCCTGCTAGTCCTAACAGAAAAGCCTCCGGTTTTTTTTCAAAGGTGTATCTTAGTATACTCTTCATTTCATTATAAACACTTTCCCAAAAACCTTTGACCTTTCTGCATTCCCACCACATGAGGAAAAAGGATCCCTCTTTTTCCCTGCATTTCCAGCATTTGTTACAGGTTTTATATATTTTTGCTAACTTTGCAGGTGTTATATACCATCGGTAAAACATCTTCATGAGGTTCTCCTTTAACGTTATACAAGCTGTAAATTTAAGGTTTTTTTTCCAAAGTTTCTCCCATTCTTCGTAGTATATATTATGACCGATGTCCCTTGCCCACTGAATCATCACCGACTTCACTTCCTCATCTATCAGATTCCACTCTAATAGCAGATTGTACGTTTTAGAAAGGATTTTATAGTCATTGTTTATTATTTCAGTCTGGAATTTGAAATCTTTGTCCGCATATCCTCTCTCTTTAATATCTTGTTTAAACATTTCATTTATTTGGAAGTAGTGTAGCCAATCAGATACTTTTTCTTTAACCTGATCGTACGGTTTCAATTTCCACGTCCCCCCTACTTTTATTAACAGTTGTTCATAGGTTATCCAATCGCTTCTCATATTTACCTTTTTCACACTCATAACTTCTAATGGGGATAGCCAGTGTGGTACTTTAGGTTCTAATAGAAATCTATTCCTCTCCCAAACTTCCATCAAAGGGCCTTTAAAGATGTGGGTTTCGAAACCCTTGTGTTTCCTCTTTCCCTGCCATAAGTACGCGTGCCATCCTGCTCTGTTGTCGAATCCCTCCATATCTAATAGTTCCTTATTTTCCAATTTTATCCACGTTTTCACCCAGCAAAGACACGATGCCTCATAATATAGTTTCAGGTCTGGCAGGGCAAATCCCCCCCCCCCTTCCTTTAGCTTCTGTTAACAGTTTAAACTTAATTCTTGGTTTTTTGCCCTGCCAGACATATTTTGAGATCTCTCTTTGCCACTCTTTAAATATCTTAGTGCCCTTGATTATCGGTAAGTTCTGGAACAAAAATAACATTCTTGGGAGCACGTTCATCTTGATTAAGGCTATCCTGCCCCAAAATGACAATCTCAGCTTCCCCCACCTCTCAAGGTCCTTCTTTATCTGTTTCCATACCTGCTCATAGTTGTTCTTAAATAAGTCTATATTTTTCGGGGTTATCCATATTCCTAAGTATTTCACCTTTTTGGCCACCTCTATTTCTGTTTGTTGTTGTATTTCCTCAATTACCTTCAAGTCCATGTTCTTCACCATAATTTTAGTCTTTCTTTTATTTAATTTGAAGCCCGCCACCTTACCAAATTGTTCAAGTTCTTCCAGTATCTCTTTTATTGAACTCAACGGGTCTTCTGTTGTTATTACTAAATCGTCTGCGAACGCCTTGACTTTAGATTCGTTTTTACCAATTATAATCCCTTTTATCTTCTTATTTTGTCTTATTGAATTCAAAAGTACTTCCAATACTATTATAAATAACAGCGGGGAAAGTGGGCAACCCTGTCTCGTTCCTTTCTCTACCATTATTTCTTCTGACACCACGTTGTTTATAATCAATTTAGCCTTCTGCTCCGTGTAGATTGCCTTTATTCCATTAAAGAAGTTCGAACCGACCTCCATATATTCTAACTGTTTTAATAAAAAGTCCCAAACTATATTGTTGAATGCTTTCTCTGCATCCACGAACATCAATATGGCTTGCTTTTCGTACCTGGCAGACAAATATTCTATAATATTTATTATATTTCTAATATTGTCTTTCATTTGCCTGCCAGGCAGAAAGCCCGCCTGATCTCCATGGATATATTCTAACCATATATTTTTAACTCTACTTGCCAGTATCCCTGCAAAGATTTTATAATCAACATTTAGCAATGAAATCGGCCTGTAGTTCTTGACTTGCAGTAGGTCTGAATCTTGTTTTGGGATTAAAGTAATGAATGCGTCTTTCCATGTGTCTGGAATTTCTTTTTCTTTCAGGATGTTATTCATTACTTCTCTCAGTGGTGTCAATAGTATAGTTTCCATTTCTTTATAGTAGCTTGCCGTGAAGCCATCTGGGCCCGGCGCTTTCCCTCTTTTTAATTCTTTTATTGCTAATTTTATTTCTTCTGTCTCTATTGGTATATTCAATTGCTCTTTTTTCTCTATTGAGATCTTCTGCACCTGCTTGTCTTTCAAGAATCTTTCTATTTTCCTCTGGTTATTTCTCTCTCTGTTTCTGTATAATCCTCTATAATAATCCAGAAAAGCTTTCCTTATTTCCTTGGGGTTAGTTATTTCTTCTCCATTCACTGCAATTTTATTTATTGTACTTTGTTCCTTTCTTTTTTTTAGTCTGCCATGCCAGGAGCTTCCCTGACTTATTCGCAAACTCAAACGTTCTTTGTCTTAGTTTTTTGATATTCCATTCCACTTCCCTGTTTATTAATGTTGCATACTGGGCTTGCAGGACTTTAATGTTTTCTTTTATTTTCTTATTATTAGGCTTTTTAACTAACTTCCCCTCGCAGTCCATTATCTGTTTCAGAATGTCTTTTTTCACTTTTTCCCTTCCTTTATTTTTAATGGCATTCTGCTGAATGAAAAATCCCCTCATCACTGCCTTGCCTGCATCCCATACCACCTTAGTTTTGGTGTCTTTGTTCATATTATCCTTAAGGAATTCTTTCATCCTTTTCTGCGCTTTTCCGACTATTTCTTGATCATCTAAGAGATAATCCTTCAGTCTCCATCTAAAAGTACCTTCTTCCAGGCCTTTCAGTTCCATTTTTATTGGATTATGATCAGATATTGTTTTAGTCTGGATCTCTACCCGTATGATTCTTGGTGTTAATTCATTCGAGACCCAGATCTGATCTATTCGGGACAATGACTGGTTGGGCTCAGAGTGGTACGTAAATTGCTTTACCAAAGGATGTCTAAGTCTCCAGGCGTCTATTAGGTTACAATTTTTAACCAGTGAAAAAAAGGATCTGGGCAGCTTCCCTTCCTTACTCCCTCCGTCTCTAAGTCTGTCCATTTCTAATGAGACCACCCCATTCATGTCCCCCAATATAATCATTTTCTGGTCTGCATAATCAGCTAGTTTTTCTTCCAAGATTTTATAGAACTCAGATTTATTGTCATTCGGGGCATATAACCCCACTATAATCAAATTTTGTCCATGCCATTTAATTTGTACCATCATTATCCTTCCGTTTTCATCTTTAAAGATTTGTTGGGCCTCAATTTGATTTTTAACATAAATGACCACACCTCTTTTTTTAACTTTGTCAGATGATACGAACTCGTTTCCCAGTCTTTTATTTATTAAAATTCTTTTATGTCTTCTTGCTATATGAGTCTCCTGTAAACAAATAATGTCTACATTTTCTTTTTTCAGGATTTGTTCAATTTTATTCCTTTTTTCCCTCTCATTTGTCCCATTAATATTCCAACTCCAAATCTTTAACACCATGGTGTTTTAGCTTGACCTAATTTACTTCCTTTTTTATATTTCAGCTGTTTCTTCTTCCTCCTGTTCTTCTTCTTCTCCTCTTGTCCCTTCTGCTTCCTCCTCTGTCTCTTCCTCTGCACCTCCTGCTGCCTCTCCTATTTTGTCTTCCTCTTTTTCTAGTCTCAGTTCTTTATATTTTCTTAAAAATTTGCCAGTTTCTTCTGGACTTGTCAGTCTATGCCTCTTATTTCTATACATGAATGAGATGCCCTCCGGGTACTCCCATTTAAATTCTATATTGTTTTTCTTCAACGTCTGAGCTAGTGCTTTATACGGCTCTCTACGTTTCAATATTCTGATTGGCAAATCTTTAAAAATTATTATATAATTCCCGTTAATACACAATCTTTTTTTCTCTGTTTTTTTGCAAAATCATATTTCTCATTTCCCTTTCTTTAAATGTAATCAGGCAGTCTCCTACAAATTTTTTAGCTCTGGTTGTTTTTATTTTTAGTCTGAATGCCGTTTGTACTGATTTTGCCATCTCTTCTATTGGTATTTCCATCCATAGAGCTAGTTCTACTATCAAATTCTCTTTAATATTTTCTCCTTGTATTTCTGGTACGGCCCTAAATCTTAAGTTAGCCTCCCTCTATCTTAGTTCATTCATAGCAATTAAATCTTTCAAGTCTTCTTGCGCTTTGCTTAGTTCTAGTACCTCTACTTTGATCCTCTCTTCCTCCCGTCTTACCTCCTTCAATTCTAGTCTCGTCTTTTTCAGTCCCTCTTCTGTTACCTGTGTTCTCCTAAACACTTCCTTTATTTGGCCTTTTAGTTCATTAACTGTTTCATCCATCTTTTTATCCATTTTCCCTATCTTGTTGTCTACTTGTTCTAATTTTACTTCTAAGTTTTTTTCACTTTGTTTAATTTCCGCAAACATTCTTAATATGTCTGCCTTGAAATCTTGTTCTTGCTTGGATCCCTTTCTTTCCGAAGGTGTCCCCCCTCCCCCCTCTTTGCTGTGTTCGACATTATCGCCAAATTACAGTTATGAAATCACCCCACTTCGCCTAGTTGACTATTAGATATCCTGACCAAATTTGCACAAACCCCAAATTTACACAGACCCCAGTTGATACCACTATAACCAATAGATGGAGAGAGATACCACTATAACCAATATAGTCCAGTAATAGTTTCAATAGATCTGCAGTCTTCTTACTCCTCTTCTTGCCTCTATTCAGGCTAATCCACGTCTTAACTCAGTCTTCTTCCTCCTCTTTAAGTTAGTTATCAAGTCACAGTTTGAGTTCAGTTTATATTCCCTTCAAATTCTTCTATGCAAATATCGACTTCCCCAATCCAAAATACTTAAAGAAATCATAGAAAACGCTGGTATCAGGATAAAGTCTATCTGTTAAATATAAGGTGTATTCCTGTAAATATAAGGTGTATTCCTGTTAGTTAATTAATTAATTAAACATCATGTAAGGGGTATAGGAGGGTCACAAAGATCACAAAAGTCACAAAAATAGATAAAGTCTATGAAAAAGAAAGAGAGAAAAAAGAACCAAGTTGCAGTATTGTATTCTCTCCGCTAGGTGTCGTCTGGTATTATAACAGATTTTCTAGGATTTGTAAGAGAGAAGAGGGACTTCTAACGAGTGTGTCCAAGTTTCCACTTTATCTCTGTTAAGTTTCAAAGGATATCCTTGATAGGGTGGTGAGTAAAAATAACTTATTACAGTACAGGCTATCAGAGTGTGTTATTTATCATAAGTTGTTAGTCACCACGCTTCGGTTGCTATAATGGCGTCGGAACCTTCTCTTCCGCTTTCGTTGTCTTTACTCTTTACTCCTTAATTGCCAAAATGGGGAACTTCCTCTCTTTTCCCCCCTCAGTTCATTGAGTGTTTCCCGCTTACAAACAATACTTTCTGGCCCCTGTTTGAGTCAATCAGTCTCTTGATGTTTATGTTAATTGTCCTTCCCTTTGGTTACTTTGAAACTTAAAAGTTAAAGTCCTTCAGGGAAACAAAGAAACTTCGCTAGGGTATTTTGCTTCCTTTTCTCCGCTCCATGAATTACCTTGCGTCCGTGCTGATTCCAGGCAGAGGCTGAACTCCTCAGTTCTCTTGTTTCTCACCCCGGGCTTCTTTTGTTCTTAAATTGATCGTTAACTTTGATTTAATCCAGAGTTTCTTTTGTTGGAGAACGGTGCGCTTCTCTCGGCAGGGTTGGGGCTTCACTACTCGGGGGGTAGGAAATGGCTTCCCTTGACCAGCTGCTCAGCTCCGCCGTACTCTTCGCTTCTTTTTGAAGTTACCTGACGGCCGGGCGAGCCGCTATTGGTCTTGCTGGGATCCTTGCCTTCTGGACACCCTCCAGAGGCAGTTTGGGGGGCCTCTACACCCTAAGGCACCCCTTCTCTCCCCGAAATAGCTCGGGATTTTTCCTCACGGCAAATCCCCTCCTACTACGAGCTCGCGCTTCCGCCGGAAATCTCCGTAATTAAGGTTCCTTGTTGAGGCAAATGTAAGATATATGACTATTTATTTGCCATTTATAGATAGAAGGAAATATAGCTCTTTGTCTCCCATAAAAGGTAATAGGAAATGGGTGTATCTTTTATGATTGGTTCTAGCAAACAGCCAATAGGCATTTCAACCAGGCTGATTGGACAGAGGCAGCCAAAGGAGGAGCAAGGGGGCTGAGCTGAGGAAATATAAGTGCTGACCATCAGGGCTGGAGTGGGCAGAGCTATGGTAATCATATACCACTGTGTCTCTCATTTATTTGTCTGACAAATAAATTATTATTTTAATTTCTCTATTGCTGCGTTGAATATTTCATTCCAGCTAAGCGTTAACCACAAGCAGGGTGCTACATTTTATGGTGCCTCTGTGACTCGGATAAGTGGTCTGCTGGAACGAAGCCCCTTCGCCTTAGCGGGCAGGGTACAAGAGGGAGGATCACTAACTGCTTACCCAGCGTGCACTGGAACATTTTTCCAGGGGAACGCAGAAGTCTCGTCTGTCTGATACCCTGCTCACCACGGCGACGGACTGGGGCCGGGGAACCAGAGAAATAAACTGGGAACCAGCTAAGGGCAAGTGCACAAAGGGATTTGAAGCCCTCCAATTAATTGGGAGGAAGAGAAGTCTTGATCAAACTTCTGCGTCTCAGTAAGGGGGAACTGAGTACACTAGGTGGTTGGGTACATCAGATGGTGGTCTGGTGGAGGAAAAGGGAAAGGTTGGGAGGTAGAGTGTGGTGAAGTATCCAGCGCATTGTATGTGTGAGAAAGTACAATCGGTAGCTGACCTGAGTGTGGAGTGGGTACTACTTCGGTTCCCAGTAAGGCGACTTCACTGGGCAAGGAACCCCATGAAGCGAGTGTGTGAGTGACTGAGTGGATACTTCACAGGGCCATACAATGGGAGTTGGGGGTTCAAAGGGGGAAAATACACCTCTTGAATGTATGTTAAATAATTTTAAGAAAGCCTTCTCAGGAGCATATGGAGTCAAAATGACGCCAGAGCGCTTGAGAACGTTATGTGAATTAGACTGGCCAAAACAAAATACTGGATGGCCACCTCAGGGAACTTGATATAAATTTAGCAAGGAAACTTTGGACCAACATCACCAAAGAAACGGGAGGGTGCCCAGAACAATTTTCATATATAGACTCTTGGCTGAGCGCATTTGTCAGGGGCTCAGGAGCAGAGGCACAGGGGAGAGAGGGAATGGAGAGCGAAGGGGAAGAATCTGAGGGAAGCATAGGGGAGTATGACAGTGACCCGAGAGATTCCATGAGTTTCTCCAGCGAATCAGAAGATTCCCAGAAGGGGGCGCCCATGGCCAGGGCAAGGGGAGTCCAAGGGGGGGCGCACCAGAAACAAGAGGCCAGCGGGGATTCCCAAAGCAGCAGCTGGAGATCAGGACCAGCTTCCCCACCAGAGCGTAGTGGGGGGGAAGGGTCCCATGGATCAGGGCCAGCGTCTCCCCCAGCAGGGAGAGAAGATGAGCCAGAGCTGGCCACGCCTCCATCGCAGAGTGAGGGAACGGAGGGGAAGTCAGGTTCAGCTAGCCTCCCCGAAGGAGAAGGCAGTGACAGGAGCAGTGTAACGGTCAGGAGGAAGGTTGCCGGCTGGGCGCGTGCGCCAAGTTCAAATGTGCAGGTGCATGGCACAGCAGGAAACCAGGATTGGGAACCAGGTCCTAAAGCCCGCCGGAGAGAGGGGGAAGACTCAGGGGAATCAGCGTCAGAAGAGTGTAGAAGGGGCGAGACCCCAGCGGACAGGGGGACCCAGAGGAGAAAAGAGCAAAGGAAGAGGTGGAGCAAGGCTAGAGTCTTAAACTGGTGTCCAGGGGGAGGAGATTCAGACGGAGCTTCAGAAAGATCTAGAAATATGGTCTAGGTTGAGACTTTCCTTGTTAGGCCGAATTGCTGTCATTAAGATGAATGTATTGCCTAGAATGTTATTCTTATTTCAGACGTTACAGATTTTGGACAAGATGGACTGCTTCAAGAAGTGGCAGAAAGACATATCTAAATTTGTCTGGCAGGGCAAAAAGCCCAGAATAAAATTTAAGATTCTAACTGATGCAAAAGATAGAGGGGGCTTTGCCCTGCCGGACTTAAGACTCTATTATGAATCGGCAGCTTTTTGCTGGTTGAAACACTGGCTACTTCTTGAACACACAGACATTTTGGACTTGGAGGGGTATGATAATAACTTCGGTTGGCATGCATATTTATGGTACGACAAGGCAAAGGTGTATAAAAGTTTTAAAAACCATATTGTCAGGAAAGCATTATACAATGTTTGGATTCGATATAAAGATTTGTTGGAGAGTAAAACTCCCAGGTGGTTGTCACCAATGGAAGCCAAGGCGGTGAAAAAACTTAATATGGATTCTAATTGGCCAAAATACTGTGAAATCCTAGAACAAGATGGTGAGAAGGTTAAACTTCAGAGTTATGAGAAATTAAAGTCCAAAGTCCGAGATTGGTTGCATTACCATCAGATAAATGAGACATTTAAGCAGGACAGGAAAATAGGATTTCAGAAGGAGAGGTCAAAACTAGAAACAGAATTGTTAGAACCCAATACAAAAAATTTGTCAAGAATGTATAACTTGCTGTTGAAATGGAATACACAGGATGAAATAGTGAAATCAGCCATGATTAAATGGGCACAAGATATCGGTCATGACATCATGTTTGCTGACTGGGAACAGTTATGGACCACTGGTGTTAAATTTACGGCATGTAATGCCTTAAAAGAAAACATAATGAAAATGATCTATAGGTGGTACATGACCCCAGTCAAGCTTGCAAAAATTTACCATCTGCCCAATAATAAATGTTGGAAATGTAATGAGACTGAAGGTACCTTTTATCACCTTTGGTGGACCTGCCCGAAGATTAAAGCCTACTGGGAAATGATCTATAATGAAATTAAGAAAGTCCTTAAGTGGACTTTTCCTAAAAAACCTGAGGCTTTTCTCCTGGGCATG